>NW_017674341.1:90131-100439 GCF_001879085.1 Nicotiana attenuata | reverse complement strand
TGAATGTCAATACGTCACCTATGAAGTTCACGACGAAGGTGAGCAAGAAGCAGAGTATGAAATCCACTTCTTTTCAAGACAAGCCAAGTGGAAAGTTGACTCTAAAAGAGATGCAGGAGAAAGAGTACCCATTCCTGGATTCTGATGTGCCAGCCATTTTCGAAGAACTCCTCGAGTTAAATCTCATTGAGCTTCCGGAGATGAAGCGACCAAATGAAGCTGGGAAAACAAATGACCCAAATTACTGCAAATATCACCGACTTGTAAGCCACCCTCTGGAGAAGTGCTTTGTCTTCAAGGATAAAGTCATGGACTTGGCTCGCGAAAAGAAGATCGTGCTTGAAGATGAGAAAGCAAGCGCAAACCAAGTCTCTATCACCTTTGGCTCATTCAGTCCGGATGAATTATGTGGTTTTAAAGAAAGTAAAAATGAAGAATTACTGGAGAGCGACAAAGCTGAAGTCAACCAACCTGATGATGATGAAGGTTGGACGTTGGTGACTCGTCGTAGGCGCCACAAAAGGAGCCCACGAAAAGAATCGGTAGAACAACCAACAAGGAAGATGGTGGTAAAAGACCAATGAAAAAGAATCCAGTTAGGCATTTGAAGAAAGCAAAAGTGGAGATGCACCATTCTCAAAAGCCACGAAATCCAGTGACCTTGGAGGAGTTTTTACCAAGTTGGTTCCGCACGGAGATTTCCCATGAGGGTATCGATGCCTCTTCTTTCCATGCTGACAAAGGGGAAGAAAAGAGTGATGACCTACCGTTGGAACCATCTCTGGAAAAGCTCATCGAGTCCACTCCTCAAGAAGTTAATGCTTGTGAGGAAAAAGTCACATTCACAAATGACGATCTCTGCTAGGTGACACTCTTCATAACCACCCATTGTACCTGGTCGGCTATATGCGTGATGAAAGGGTAAATCGAATTTTGGTTGATGGAGGATCCTTAGTGAACATTTTGCCAATTTGCACTGTGAAAGAACTTGGTATTCCCATGAACGAACTCTTAGAAAGTCGTGTGATGATCCAATGATTCAACCAAGGGGGGCAAAGAGCCATAGGCACAATTAGGCTGGAAATCACCATTGAAGATATGCAATCAAGTGCATGGCTGCATGTGATCGACGCGAAGACTTCATACAATGTTTTGCTTGGGAGGCCTTGGATACATGAGAATAAAGTGGTTCCATCTACCTACCATCAATGTTTAAAATACTACGAGGGTGAAGTCGAGAAGACGGTAGTTGCTGATGATGAGCCATTCACCGAGGCTGAGTCACACTTCGCCGATGCAAAGTTCTACTTGAAGAACCGCATTATGAAGGAGCTTAAAGTTGATGATGGTACGAAAAGCAAGAATGACGAACCCATAACTAAAAGAGCTGATGTGACTATTGGCAAAGCCAAAACTGTTACTGAGGAGGTACCCGCCAACGTGAATAAATCTCATAAAGGGGATATTGCGTCTTATGGAAAGAAAGTAAGTCCCGCGCTCCAATATGTCCCTAAAAGGAAGAAAGACGAGGGCGAATCACATAATCTCCAAACCAAGACGCTAAGGGAGTTAACTCTTCCGGTAAAACGAATTGAGGCAGTAAAGTTGTCCTCAAAGCCGCTTGCAGGGTTTGTAGCCCAAAATCGTTTGCAGAATGTGGCACTCCCTACAAAGCGAACAGATGAAGGTTTCGATCCTAACGCTTACAAGCTATTTGCAAAAGCTGGATACAATCCCAATGAGCCTTCAAAGTTAGGGAAGCTCCCATCAGAAGCTGCAACGAGGCAACCACGTGAAGGTC
This sequence comes from Nicotiana attenuata, assembly GCF_001879085.1. Taxonomy (NCBI): domain Eukaryota; kingdom Viridiplantae; phylum Streptophyta; class Magnoliopsida; order Solanales; family Solanaceae; genus Nicotiana; species Nicotiana attenuata. Next base: position 98,638 of record NW_017674341.1, on the reverse strand, counting down.
TGGGATACAAGCAACCGTCACCAGTGCGCATCTCAATAAGAAGGGCGAGTAGCAATTATATCAGTGTAGAAGATGAATCAACCGCTTCTAACAAGCCTTCTGTCTTTGATCGGCTTGGAAAATCAACTGTGAGAACGCCTGTATTTGAGAGATTGGGTCCATTAAAGAAGGGGAATAAGTTCCAGAGAAATCATCGAAATACAATAACACCCGCTTCACCCAAAATTCAGGAGATCTCTAAGGATTTCCAAAGTTTGGTTCCTTCCAGAATGAGGCGACAAACAAAACTGGTGGTTTCATGTGAAGAAGTACTGAAGGTGAAGCCATATACTGTGGTCTACACTAAGGAACGTGACGAAGATGAAGAAAGTATAGGTTCTTCGTATCATGTCACTGTACAAGGCGAGAATGGTGTTTCGTCTTCGATGGAAGATAATGCGGAATTGGAGGATGCTTCGCCGTGTTATCACATATCCTCCAATGATGGAGACCCTCAAGAAGATGAAGATGCGAAAGATGCTCCACCTGAACTTGAAGAAGGAGTGAAGACGACAGTTGATGCCTTAAAAGAAGTTAACCTTGGCACCGATGAAGAACCAAGACCTACCTACCTAAGTGCTTTACTAGAAACTGATGAAGAGAGCACTTATATTGAGTTACTCAAAGAGTTTAGGGATGTCTTTGCTTGGAGTTACAAAGAGATGCCTGGCTTGGACCCGAAAGTAGCAGTCCATCACCTTGCAGTCAAAAATGGTGCTCGCCCTGTTAAACAAGCTCAAAGGCGTTTTAGGCCAGACTTGGTTCCCCTGATTGAAACTGAAGTTAACAAGCTTATTGAAGCTGGATTTATTCGGGAAGTTAAATACCCAACATGGGTCTCAAGTATTGTCCCTGTAAGGAAGAAGAATGGCCAGATTCGTATATGCGTTGACTTCAGGGACCTCAATAATGCGTGTCCCAAAGATGAATTCCCGCTTTCTATTCCAGAGCTGATGATCGATGCTACTACTGGTTACGAGGCAATGTCTTTCATGGATGGTTCATCGGGCTATAACCAAATTCGCATGGCACCAAAAGATGAAGAGCTTACTGCGTTCCGCACCCTCAAGGGTATTTATTGCTACAAGGTAATGCCTTTTGGCTTGAAGAATGCTGGTGCTACTTACCAAAGGGCTATGCAGAATATTTTCGACGATCTTCTCCACAAGAATGTCGAATGCTATTGACAACTTGGTGGTGAAATCAAGAGAGAAGGGCGACCACATGAAAGACTTGAGGATGGCATTTGAATTGCTCCGGAGGTACCAACTTAAGATGAATCCATTGAAATGTGCCTTTGGAGTTACTTCTGGAAAGTTCCCTAGTTTCATTGTCCGACATCGAGGGATCGAAATTGATCAAGTCAAAGTGGATGCCATTTTGAAAATGCCTGAGCCTTGAGATATCCATGAATTGAAAAGTCTGCAAGGAAAGCTAGCATACCTTAGAAGATTCATATCAAACCTGGCTGGGAGGTGCCAACCATTTAGTCACCTCATGAAGAAAGGCGTTCCTTTCAAGTGGGATCAAGCTTGTAGCAATGCCTTCGAAAGTATCAAAACCTACTTGATGAAGCCTCCAGTTTTAGCAGCTCCTATACCAGGAAAGCCATTGATACTATACATTACGGCGCAGGAAAGGTCTGTTGGAGCACTGTTGGCCCAAGAAAATAGTGAGGGGAAAGAAAACTCTCTTTACTACTTGAGCAGGATGATGACACCTAACGAGTTGAATTATTCGCCAATTGAAAAGTTATGTTTGGCGCTAGTCTTCTCAATTCAAAAGTTGAAACATTACTTTCAAGCTCATGTTGTCCGTCTTGTTTCTAAAGCAAATCCCATCAAGTTCGTGATGTCAAAACCTGTTCTTAGTGATCGACTAGCGAGATGGTACCTCCAATTTCAACAATTCGAGATTTTGTACATCCCTCAAAAGGCTGTAAAAGGACAAGCATTGGCAGACTTCTTGGCAGATCATCCGATACCAGATGACTGGGAGCTAACTGATGAACTACCTGATGAGGATGCAAGTGTCGTTGAAGTTCAACCTCCATGGAAGATGTACTTTGATGGTGCTGCGCATCGTGGAGAGCTGGGGCTGTCGTAGTATTTGTCACTCCGCAAGGTGAAGTCTCTCCCTACTCCTTCACCTTGACACAACTCTGTTCCAACAATGTTGCTGAGTATCAAGCATTAATACTTGGGCTAGAAATGGTCGTTGATATGAAGCAATTGCAATTGCAAGTCTTTGGTGACTCCCAGTTAGTGGTCAACCAACTTTTGAGTAGTTACGAGGTTAAGAAGCCCGAACTACGCCCATATCATGATTACGCTAAAAAGTTGATGGGGTGGCTCGGTGATGTGACTATTCAGCATGTGCCAAGGAAAGAAAATAAGAAGGCTGATGCTTTAGCTGCTCTAGCTCATCATTAACCCTGTCCATTTGACGCTTGGGGATTGGATGTTGTTGGACCACTGCCAAAGTCCTCTGGTGGGTACCTATACATATTGGCCGCAACTGACTACTTCTCAAAATGGGCTAAAGTTGTTGCTCTTAAAGAAGTAAAGAAGGAAAATGTCGCAAGTTTCATCCGAGTAAACATTATTTATCAATTTGGCATTCCTCGTTACATAATAACGGATAATGGAAAGTCATTCAACAATAGGCTGATGAACAAGATTTGTGATCTCTTTGGCTTCAAGCAATTTAACTCTTCGATGTACAATACTGCTGCCAATGGTCTAGCTGAGGTATTCAACAAGACTCTATGCAACTTGTTAAAGAAAGTCGTCTCCAAATCCAAACGAGATTGGAATGACCGTATGGAAGAAGCTCTATGGGCATATAGGACGACTCACCGCACGCCAACACAGGCGACTCCTTATTCACTCGTTTATGGAGTCGAAGCCATCTTGCCACTTGAGCGTCAAATACCTTCGTTACGACTGGCTATTCAAGAAGGGATCACTGATGAAGAAAATGCTCGACTTCGATTAGCAGAGTTGGAAGCTCTTGATGAAAAGAGATTGGAAGCTCAACAGAGTCTTGAATGTTATCAAGCTCGATTGTCTCGCGCCTTCAATAAAAGAGTTCGTCCGAGATCCTTTCAAGTAGGAGATCAAGTCCTTGCCGTACAAAGACCCATAATTACTTCCCATAAACCTGTAGGGAAGTTCACTTCAAAATGGGATGGGCCATATGTCGTACAAGAAGCTTATTCAAGTGGGGCTTACAAGATGGTTGATGCAGATGGTATGAGAATCGGCCCTATCAACGGCAAGTTTTTGAAGAAGTATTAACCATGAAGTTGCAAGTCATAATGCTCCTTGACGCACGAGCCTAACTGCATGTTGCTACACTCCTGGCCCGCAAGAGTATAAACTGTGTACGGCCCAAAAAAAAAAAAGAGTCCGCTAGGTTGAAAACTTCGAAAGAGGCGGCCTAGGCAAAAGTTAGGACATGAAAAAAAATCACCCAGTTTGAACTACGGTATGACTTGATCCTCTTCACCGAGGTACGTAGGCAGCATAGAGTTTCATTCTAAGCTCAGTCGCATAAGTTCAAAAGATACATATTGCCACAATTGTTGTTCAAATGAAGTATGAGGGAATGTAAAATCAAGCTGAAATGTCATCCTCCTACTGAACTTTGACCTCATTTGATTTAAAGAGGGCAACCCTCCATGATAAATTGATATCTTCGATGGGCCGATTTTAGGAGGATGTCAAGTATTTGCATTGAAGTCCAGGGATTCTCTATGTCTTCAGGTTCGCCAAACCTTCAAGTTTGTTGGTCTCCAAGTCCGCCCTCTGCCTTAAAAAAAGGGGGAAGAGAAGAGAGACATCAAAAGGAAACACAAGTATAAGGAAAAGATTGCTTGGCACAACATTTCAAATTCAGTGAGACTTGAACTCAAGATATTTGTGAGAATATGGCTCTTAAATTTCGATTGATGGCAAGTAAGACATCTTCCGATCTCGAGGCTTCCATACCAAGATATGAATTTTTGTGAGACTGCGCAAATCTGGAATTGATGGCGTGGTGCAATGTAAAGTTGATTTCAAAATATTATCTGGGACGATTACGAAGTTGTTTGATTGAAAATTTTGGATATATTCTAGATATTGAAGTCTAGTTTTCAATAAATAAAACGGTTCCTAATTTCTACATTCCTACACCAAGATATGAACCTTTTGGTGAGATTGCGCAAATCTGGAATTGAAAGCGTGGTGCAATGTAAAGTTGATTTCAAAATATTATCTGGAACGACTCTGAAGTTCTTTGATTGAGAATTTTGGATATGTTCTAGGTCATGAAGTCTAGTTTTCTTGAAATCAAACGGTTTGCAATTTCGATATTTCTACACCGAGATATGAATTTTTTGGTAAGACTGCGCAAATCTGGAATTGATAGCATGGTGCAATTTAAAGTTGATTTCGAAATATTATCTGGGACAATTCTGAAGTTTTTTGATTGAGAATTTTTGATATGTTCTAGATCTTGAAGTCTAGTTTTCTTGAAATCAAACGGTTTGCAATTTCGATATTTTTACACCGAGATATGAATTTTTTGGTGAGACTGCGCAAATCTGAAATTTTCAACATGGTGAAATCTAAAGTTGGTTTCAAAATATTATCCGGCGCGATTCTGAAGGTTTTTAATTCTAAGTATTGGATATATTTTAGATATTAAAGTCATCAAACGGTTCATTATTTGGACTCTCCCACGATAAGATATGAATCATTTGTTACAAGCTCCTAAAGCTGAAAATTATGCGACTAAGATAAAAGTCGAACAATGTAAAGAAAAAGACAAGTTGAAATATTTAAGCCCTCAAAGTCTCCAAGTTGAAGTCTTCAAGTGTATTCAAGTTGAAGTACCCAAGTTGAAATCTTCAACCCCGTCGGTCTTCAAGTTGAAGTCTTCAAATCCGCTGATCTTCAAGTTGAAATATTTAGGCCCTCCAAGTCTCAAAGTTGAAGTCTTCAAGTCCATCGGTTTTCAAGTTTAAGTCTTCAAATTCGCCGATCTTCAAGTTGAAATATTTAGGCCCTCCAAGTCTCAAAGTTGAAGTCTTCAAGTTCATCGGTCTTCAAGTTTCAGTCTTCAAATTCGCCAATCTTAAAGTTGAATTGTTTAAGCCCTCCGAATCTTCGAGTTGAAGTCTGCAAAGTCAGCCAAATCTTAAAAGTTTTCCAAATGTTCAAGTCGATGTCGTCTTCGAGTTGAAGCTTTATAACTTTCCAATCTTAAGGAGGACATATGAGTCCCTTTGCACCTTAAGTTGGCCTCTTCGTGGGTTTGTCCTTAAAAGGTGATGATAGGCTATAATTACGTATTTTAGTCGATTATTACGCTCTAATTTACTGCACTTTAATTGAGTTTGAGCTTTAATCGCTAGTGTTTTGCACTAATTGTATGTTTTATGCCTTGTAGGAGTGATTCCGAGCTATATAGATGTTATGGAATGAATTGAAGTGATTTGGAGCTTTAAAGTTTGAGTAAAAGTTCAAGGAATTAAGCCGGGATCGTGTTTGGGTTTCAACGGATGATACTTAGAGCGAACGAAGACTCCAGTAGGTAGATTGTGCACTGTCTAGTAAAATAGACATAACTTTACGGTCAGAACTCCATTTTGGCTCCAAAATATATCGTTGGAAAGATAACTCAAAGGGCTACAACTTTCATATTTTACGTTTTTCCAAATTCGGAATGGAACAGGGTGAAAAGTGCGTGCCCAGATGCGCGGCTGCGCTAGTTTTAGCGCGCCCAGAAACAGAAAGTCAGCCAACTAGCGTGGCCAGATGCGCGTCCAGGTGCGCGCCCGTGCTAGTTAAGCCCGGGAAAAGTGTCCTTTTTCACATTGGAGAAGGTATAATTGCTTGGGCCTAACCCTACTCGGTATATATACATAGGAGAACGTTTTTTAGAGCAATTTTTGACCAAGGAAGAGCACAGAGCCGCCGTGGAGGCAGGGTTTCATCTTTTCTTCCATCCGACTTAGTCTTTTTATGTTTCTTTGTATGATTTGTTGTTTTGCTACCATGTCTATGTGGAGTTAAACTTCACGTTCTAGGGTTGTGGTTCTTTCATGACTATTGTTATTCGGATATTGATTTTGATTTCTTAGTTTATCATATTGGTTTATTTATTCAATCCTGACTTAATTATTTGATTGTTTGATCACCAATTGAATACTATCTACGAATCTAGAGTTGAACTCGAAAGTGGGAATTCTAGATTGTATATAGGATTGAGTAGAGCAAGTTCTTGAACCTGGGCCTCGGGGTACGGATTCGCAATTAGGATAGACATATACCTAATTGTCTTGCTTGGTTGAAATACAGGAATTATAAATGCGTTCTTGTTGATTCTAACTCCATAGACATATAGGCGTTAGGTTAGCTTGAATAGGCAAGTAAGAACTCGACAGATTCTTATGAGCAATATTAACCCTGTCAACCAATAAACTAGATAAATTAATTAGACAATTCAATTGAAGGATACAATAGGAATGTTAGATAGCCCATAATCCTAGATCGTTTTCATTACATTGATATCATAAAAATCTGCTCATTCTCTGTCCAAAGTTCATTATTTGTTTTTCTGTATTTTAATTAGTTTAGAATCAAATACTTCTAGGTTTAATTCTTTTTTAGATAATTAGGATAGTCTAATTTAGTTAATAGTTAATCACAAGTCCTCGTGGGATCGACATCCGACTTTTATTCACTTTATTACTTGACGACCGCGTATACTTGCGTATGCGTTTGGCCGCAACAAAAGGAACTATAACTTTCCAATCTTAAGGTGGACATATGAGTCCCTTTGCACCTTAAGTTGGCCTCCCCGGTAATTGGGCCACATTGAGAGTAATCTCTCCGGTAGTCGGGCTACTTTGAGAGTAATCTCTCCAAGAATTGGGCCACATTAAGAGTAATCTCTCCAAGAATCGGGTCATTTTGAGAGTAATCTCTCTAAGAATTGGGCCATATTGAGAGTAATCTCTCCAAGAATTGGACCATTTTAAGAGTAATCTCTCCAAGAATTGGGCCACATTGAAAGTAATCTCTCCAAGAATCGGGCCATGAATGTAATCCCTCCGATAGTCGGGCAAGGATGATTACTCATCCCCTCACACCGCCTTCTTCATATGTGGATCATCTTGTTGAACAAGAACATATCTTTCTCGCTTAACCTACAAAAAGAAAAAAAAAAGGACAACAAAGAAGAAAAGCATAAAAAAAGAAGAAGAAATTACCTTCGCGTCAATGCTTTCGAGTCCACAGAACTAGACTCAAATAGATTGCAAATATGCGAATTGATACTGAACAAAGATGAAGCGCATGGGATTTATATAGAATTCTCAAAGTGGCTACTGGAAATTAATTCCCGATGTGGGACGTTGCAACAGTATGTCTTCGAAAAGGACTCGGATAGTTGAAAGGCGGCAGTAAGAGTTTGTCATAAAGCAAGAACTCGGTAGCAATCTTTGAAGACAAATATCCCAAAGGAGACATAAGCAAACCATCACAAATCTCACATGACTGAAGATTAGTGTTTCACGTATTTGGTATTCGTAAAATGATTTGGCTTGAGTCTTACGAGAAGGAATGACGTTCCGATATTACTTCAATCCTTGTCTTCGAAATTCATCAAAATGAATATTTTGCCAAGTCTTCAAGTAGGGGCATTTGTAGGCAGATAAATTTTAAATTTATAAAAGAATTTGGACTATATTTTAAATTCAAGATATATTGGTCCAATAAATACTACGGGCTAATATAATTGAAATAATTATATAAGTCCAATATATATGGATTAAATAAATAAGTTTTAATTCATTGAGCTATCCCATTTAATTGGGCTAAAGTGATGAGCCTAATTCATTAGGCCCAAGATGTCATCTTCCTAGAGGCCCAATTTGGTGCCACGTGCCAAATGACGTGGCACGCTAAGTCAAACGGAAGAGCCAATGGGATCATGCCACGTGTCAAAATGACAAGGCATGCCAAGTCACACTAAAAGGTTAATGAAATCGCGCCACGTGTGCAAGTGACATGTTCTGGCCAATCAAATGTGGCCATGTCACACTTCAATTTGATTGGTCGGAAAGAGTTTGTTCTTATCACAACTCCTCCCTTCCACAACTATAAATAGGGGTCTTCATAACTCAGAAAGGACACCAGAAGTTATAACAAGAAGCAAGAGAGAGCTCGTGGATCAAACACCGCAAATTCCTCTACAAGTTTCAAGCTTCAAGCAATCAAGTTCAAGCTCAAGAACGAAGAACAAATCAAGTTCAAGCTCAAGAACGAAGAACAAATCAAGGTCAAGTTCAAGCAATCAAGCTAAAGCTCAAGAACAAGATCATCGTTCGTGGCAACAAACATAGATTCAAGATCAAGCTCAAAGGCCCTTGAATTTATTTACCATTGAAAAGAAGAATCAGAGGATTCATAGAGATT
>NW_017674341.1:77972-87179 GCF_001879085.1 Nicotiana attenuata | reverse complement strand
TCATCTATATGTGCTTTATAAAATCTCATGTCAAATCGATGACAAGTATTTTCCTGAGTGGGGGATTATTTTGAGAATCCTTATTATTCTCATTATCACAATGATGACGATTATAATTTCGTCTATTGCCACGTCCACATCCATTGATACATTCATAGTGATAATTTTGTCTTCTTTCAGACTTATCACATACTGCTATCACATTCTCTTAAGGGAATGAGAATGGAGCAAATTCAATGGGACGGGTTTCCACTTTTTGTGCCCATAATCATACATGAATTTGATCATGGCAAGACATAGAAATTTTACCACTTTGGGTGGTTATAATTTCTTTCAAACTCCATTAGAGTTATTATCAAACTTTGTTGTCTTTGCTTGTATATAAAATCAAATTATAGAATTTCAAGAATTTAAAAGAGAAAAATAAAGTAAGATACTTACCTTAAATCCCGAATTTAATCATGAAGGAAGTTCATGGAACAATTGACAATCATTATACTCAATCCCAAAGCTTCTACTCACTTGGTTAGAGTCTCGTGCTGATAACGTGTTATAAAATAATAAAAGAAGAACAAGAGTATTGCACAGAAAAGTAGAGGGAGAGAATTCTTATTGATTTTGGGATGAATTACAATAGAATAGAACTCTCTATTTATAGGGAGAGGGTGACTTAGCCACCAAGCAATGAACCCTAGAATCTCTCAATATATATATATATATATATATATATATATATATATATATATATATAGCCTTCAGAACCAACGGAGAATAAAATTAAAAGAAAGAAATTTGATTGAAAAAGCTAAAAAAATTTGATGGACTTTATTCAGCTGGCTTTCGGGAGAAATTCAAAAATAGCCAGATTTACAAGTGGTCGTTCAAAAACAGCCTAGTTTCAAAAGTAATCGAAATGTAGCCACTTTTCATGTAAAGATAATTCTGAGCGAAAACACTGTTCAAAACCCACAAAATACGCCAGTATATTATGCTACAAGTTTACTTGAACTCCAGCATATTATACTGGAGTTCCAGGATAAGTATGCTGGAAGTCCAGCATAATATGATGGAGTTCCAGCATAAGTACACTAGAACTCCAGCATAATATACTGGAGTTCCAGCAAAGTATACCGGTCCAGTATAATATGCTGAAAGTTTATACACAAGTGCTCGAATCTCCAGTATATTATGCTGGAACTTTCCGTGTGTTGGAGTTCCAGCATAATATGCTGGAAGTTCATACACAGGTGCATCGAACTCCAGTATATTATGCTGGATCGGTCTCTATTGCAGCAAAATAATGGCTATTTTTCATTGACTTGGTAAATACTGGCTATTTTTGAATGACACATCCGAAAACTGGCTAGATCGCACTATTTTTACCTGGCTTTCACTCAAATTTTTTTTGGTTAGAAGATTTTCTACTCCTTTGACTCTAAACTCAATGCATTACAGACTGGTGGGTCTTACACAATATATTTTAATCCTTTAGAGCAGATTAGTTTGAAGGATTTTGTTCTGATCTTGTATTAGCTGTAGTTGTGATGACTTACTATGTGGCCCTTAAATATCAAAACTGAAAAGTTTTTGACTGTTACATGAAAGATTATCAAGGACAAAAAAGCAAGCTGACATCAAAAAATAGAAAAGAAAGGGTTACTTTTGATAAATCTGAAAAGTTATGGTGCATTCTAAGCTATTACTTGATTCTTCTAGTTTAACTATATAATAATAAAATACTATAAAATCACTTTCTGTAGCTACTTTATGCAATTTCCTTCCCTTTTCTTTTTCTTTTTTCAAAAATAACTCCACCGTTTCCTTTCAGCATAAGTCTTCCCCATTGGCTGATCTATTTTTAAATTATATCTCGTTCATCAACCTCTTCTTTTTTCTTTTTTTTCTAGTATTTAATATCAATACTTTTTGATAAGGATCATGGAAAAAGAACACAAAAAGTTTCCGTACTCTTTATTTATAATTTCATATATGTTGTTTGATGATAGGTTATAATTACGTATTTTAGTCGCTTATTACACTCTAATTTACTGCACTTTAATTGAGTTTGAGCTTTAATTGCTAGTGTCTTGCACTAACTGTGTGTTTTATGCCTTGTAGGAGTGATTCTGAGCTATATAGATGTTATGAAATGAATTCAAGTGATTTGGAGCTTTGAAATTTGAGTAAAAGCCCAAGGATACAAGCCGGGATCGCGTTTGGGGGTCAACGGATGATAGTTAGAGCGAACGAAGAATCGAGCAGGCATATTGTGCACTGTCTAGTAAAATAGATATAACTTTTTGCTCAGAACTCCATTTTGGCTCCACAATATATAGTTGGAAAGCTAACTCAAAGGGCTACAACTTTTATGTTTTATGTTTTTCCAAATTCCGAACGGAACAGGGTGAAAAGTGCGCGCCCAGATGCGCGATTGCGCTAGTTTTAGCGCGCCCAGGACAGAAAGTTGTCCAACTAGCGCGGCCATTAGCGCGCCCAGATGCGCGACCGCGCTAGTCAAACCCGGGAAAAATATCTTTTTTCACATTGGAGAAGGTATAATTGTTTGGGCCCAACCCTACTTGGTATATATACATGGAAAAACGGTATTTTGAGGGAGGAAGACGTTTTTGAGAGGAAAACACAAGCACAGTGTCACGACCCCAAACCGGTCGTGATGGCGCCCAACACTAATGCTAGGCAAGCCCGACCATTTACTCTCTCAACCCGAGCACACAGCTCAAAACCAATTAATCAGATACTTAAAATCAAATATTAATACTCATAGTTGAAATACTCAATTAAAACAATACGAAATACTGACATAAACTGTAACTCCCAAAGACCTGGGGTCATGAGTCTAGAGCCTCTAACTAATACAGAGTCAAGAATCCTCAAAATAAGTAAGTTCTAAAGTACGGAAATAATAAAGGGATAAGGGAGGAGTCGGATCCTGCGGACGTCATAGCAGCTACCTCGACCATTCCTGGAACTCTGGAAACCAGCGGCTAGCTCAACTAAGCTCCCGAAGTACCTGAATCTGCACACAAGGTGCAGGGAGTAGGGGGTGAGTACTACCAACTCAGTGAGTAATAAGCATATAAAATGTCTGAAGATAAGAAATCCACGAAATGCCACAAAGTAAAGCTAAAACTAACAGTCCAACACCTAACTACGAACCAACAGCAAAACAACTTCAAATATAACAGTCANTACGTTAGTTAATTTACTTTACTAGTACTAACGTATACTACTATATATATATATATATATATATATATATATATATATATATGTAGCGCTATCATAGATGTCGTCGACAAACATTTTATATCAGTTTCAATATTTTTTCATAAAGACATAACATAGAGATCTCTTCATTAATATATTCAGGTACCTGAATCTCTCATGAGATTTTATGAAGTGTTATGTCATGTGATCTTCTAGATCACTTGCCTCCTTATTATGATCATTTTGATCATTTGCTCATCTTCTTTATCAAGAAGTTAATTTGAAACCGATTAGTCTATATGCCTTAAGCGTACCACAAACTTTGTCCTTCTAGGACTTAATAGGATCATTTGCAAAATATAGTTACTTTCTTTGGGTCAGCAAATGCGTCTGGCATGCTTTGCAATAAATTGCACATAAATTATCCTTTTCTGAACTTCAAGTTCATATTATTTTATTCGGGGATCTAGATGTATAAATGATAATTCATTCCATGTAACTTTTTCTCAACTATTGTATCTTGTCTCCCCCTCATGTTAGAAAAACTAACTTGTTTCCTCAACTTTGAGAACCCATCTTTGTGCGTTATGGTGTTAATCAAAATATATACCGCGCATCAATAATGATGAGATGGAATTATTTGGTTCCTGACCCTGAAACCACTTGTGAGGGGAGAACGTAATATACTTTCGTATATAACCTATATCAAACTGATATAGATAACTGTGTTCTCATAAGCAATAGTTTAGCTATTAAGTGGAGGCACTCAATAAATCATTTTTCTAAACCAACTGTGATGTAAACCAACTTATCAAGATGAACTTCTTGAATAGAAAATCTGGAAATTATGCTCAAAATTAAATTATTGAGCAAGTTACCTCGCACACACCGGCCAGGTTGCGGATTAATAATAGTTGCACATGTAACCATCTCATAGATGCATCTTATGTGGTATACATGGCAGGTGAATGGGCCTATATTCACCTTTGATATTTCCAGCATTCATGGGATTCAATCCCAATTTTAATTGGTCTATTAATTAATGAGAACAAGCAATGTAAGAGAATTCGTAAAGAACTTTCTAGTTCTTTAATATTTACCCATGTGAATTCTCTTTTATTTTTGCACATCATACTTGAATTAACATGGCTAAACCAATTATGCCAACTGGATAAATTATCAATATTGATAAACTTCAGGTTTACACCATGATGTGTGCAATTATGAATAAACTCCAAGTTTATTATGATATGGATTTTTATATCAATAAACTTCTCTTTATTGTGGCATTCTTTTGTGTGTGTAGTACAAACTGGAGATTAAAGCGGGTAGCTTTTCACATACATATTATCCCGCTACAAGTTGTAGTAATAGAAGATATTAAATCTTTCATTTATTTATAGTCTCAATATAACCAACCGCTTTCGCGTATACTTTGAAAACTGAATAAGTTTCTTTGAGACTTACTAAAACACAATACCTTATTGGTAATCAATTGTGTTTCTCCAAAATAGTATAATTGGCTCTTGCAGAGTTCTCAATTAATTTTGTAGTACCATATATTCATCAACATCTATATGGTGAATATCTCTTTTAAAGAGAAAGTTATACCATTATAGTCATGGTCAAAATTATATGAAGATCTGTTTCTTGCATTACTGTTATTCTTTAATAATCACATTACCAAAATATTTTGGCGTACAATAGGTACGTGACCAATGACCATTCAAGCCATAATAATGACATTATTTTCTTATATCATCTCAAACCTCCTTCTAGAGTTGAGTGTGGTATATTCACTACCACTAGCACGTTCATATTCTTTCAAGAATGAATATGTATTCATAAATCGGATGTTGTCACATTCACATCATGAATTGACCATAGTCATCTGTATGTGCTTTATAAAATCTCATGTCAAATCGATGACAAATATTACTTTCACAGAGTGAAGGTTTATTTTGAGAATCCTTATTATTCTCATTATCACAATGATGACGATTATAATTTCGTCTATTGCCACGTCCACATCCATTGACATATTCATAGTGATAATTTTATCTTCTTTCAGACTTATCACATACTGCTATCACATTCTCTTAAGGGAATGAGAATGGAGCAAATTCAATGGGACGGGTTTCCACTTTTTGTGCCCATAATCATACATGAATTTGATCATGGCAAGACATAGAAATTTTACCACTTTGGGTGGTTATAATTTCTTTCAAACTCCATTAGAGTTATTATCAAACTTTGTTGTCTTTGCTTGTATATAAAATCAAATTATAGAATTTCAAGAATTTAAAAGAGAAAAATAAAGTAAGATACTTACCTTAAATCCCGAATTTAATCATGAAGGAAGTTCATGGAACAATTGACAATCATTATACTCAATCCCAAAGCTTCTACTCACTTGGTTAGAGTCTCGTGCTGATAACGTGTTATGAAACAATAAAAGAAGAAGAAGAGTATTGCAGAGAAAAATAGAGGGAGAGAATTCTTATTGATTTTGGGATGAATTACAATGGAATAGAACCCTCTATTTATAGGGAGAGGGTGACTTAGCCACCAAGCAATGAACCCTAGAATCTCTCTAAATATAGGCATTCACCATAAATACAATTCTATTTATAACAATTTGTGATTTTTGAGTCTTCAAGCTAAATCTTTTACAATCNTACTAAAATTCACGAAGTTGGTAAAACCCGAGCCCCGGGCCCACTTCTCGAAAAATTCCAAAAATCACACCAACGGATTCCTCGTTTCGCCACGAGTCCGTACATATAAAGTTTACCGAAAACGGAGCTCAAATGGCCTTTCAAATCCTAAAATTCGTTTTCAAAAACCAAGCCCTAGCTCTTCACAATTTCTACCCACTTTCATGAATTTGAGTGTTGATTCTTCCATAAAATGGTGTTTTCTAGTCAAGAGACTTACCTCAAATCAATACCCGTTGAAAACCCTCTTCAAATCACTCAAAAAGCTCTCTTGGCGGAGTAAAAATGGTGGAAAAATAATGTGGGTCGCGGATATAAGGGTTTTAAAACATTCTGTCCGACTACTGTAGCGACCCCTATGCGACCGCATCACTACCCCTGCGATCGCATAGGCCAAAAATCCAGGCCCACGAATTCCTCTTACGCGATCGCAGAAGACTCCTTGCGATCGCAAAGCACTGTGTCCTCCTACTACGCGACCGCACTGAACCATCCCCCATATCTATGCGATCGTAGACCACCTCATGCGATCGCTTAGAGCAAGTCTGAGCACCCCCTCCAGGCCTTCTACGCGATCGCATCCAGACCTACGCGATTGCATAGAGTAAAATACCTCTGCAATTTTCTGCTGCACTTTTCATGTTCAAAATTACCCGTTAGCCATCCGAAATCACCCCGAGGCCCTCGGGACCTCAACGCACAGATATGTTCTATTACTTCATTCAAACTTGCTCGTAACATAAAAACACTATCATAAACACCAAAATCATCGAATTACCACGGATTCAAGCCTAAGTTAAACTAAAACTTCCGAAACTTGCATTTGATCTAAAACCCGACCTAAACACCTCCGAATGATCTGAAACTTTGCACGCATATCCAAAATCACCTAACGGAGCTACTGCAACTCTCGGAATTCCATTCCGACCCTCGGATCAAAATCTCACCTACCATCCGGAATTTGCCAAAATCCAACCTTCGCCAATTCAAACCTAATTATACACTGAACCTCCAAAATAAATTCCGATCGCACTCCTAAGTCACAAATCATCCCCCGAAGCTAACCAATCATCGGAATTCAAATCCGAGCCCTCTAACACAAAAGTCAACATCCGGTTGACTTTTCCAACTTAAGCCTTCTTAAAAGAGATTAAGTGTCTCATTTCTTATCAAAACCATTCCAAACCCACTCTAACACATCAAATACTGATAATGAAACATGAAGAAGCATAACATGGGGGAAACGGGGCAGTAACTCACATGACGACGGGTCGGGTCGTCACATCCTCCCCAACTTAAACAAACGCTCGTCCTCGAGCGTACCCAGAGTTGTTCTAGAAGCCAACCAATAGCTGAATAACTTTACCGTGCATATAACCGGGGTGATCCCACATCACCCTATCTCGCATAGGTCCGATAACACAACATAGCTGAAATTTTCACAATCCATCTAGTCCATAAACCATAGAACCACCCTACACTTTCCGAAATCATACACAAGATAAGAACCTCGCATCTATATTCAAAATAAGCCTAAACCAGCTGTAATAGACCATGCCTGCAACCTCGGGTGCAATTATATGATATACCAATAACTCAAACAAGCGCAACGATAACTCCCATTCACAGCAACTGCCCACAACAACCAAGTACCAATAGAAATCTCTTATTAGCCAAAGTCTCATTCCAACACCTTTACATATACTGCAACTGTTAACTAAAACGCGCAGTAAGCCATCACCATTTCTCAGATCAACCATTCATGAAACCACTTCTCTTTTGGCAAATACTACATCAATTTTTTTTTCTGAGTCGAAGCTCGACATTACCCTTCCAACATACTGAAATCGAATCCGTTCGTATTCATTAGTGACCCCAACGATCCTCAAATCCAACACACCACTCTGGTGATATGACACCTCAATACCGGCCTAAGCCACAACTTGCATAATACGCGTACCAATAAGAAACGGTCTGAACATACTCAAATCATGAAAATGACTCAAACGAAAGAGCGGTACCTCAAGCTCATCAGAACTGCCACAACACAAGGCTGAGACTCCGTCTCGCATCGTAAAAATATAACAGCTGAATCTACCTCGAAAGGTCATAACTCCACGTAGCCTCGCTACAATACGCGATCCTATCCCAACACTGTTACACATGAAGCGCCTCAAGACACTGTGAATCAAAATTCAACAGCCACATACAATTGATGTCTGACACTAACGCAATTCATCACACCCATGGTAAAACAGATAACACACGACACGCAACATGATAGGCCATACCCAACACTCCATTTTACCGAGCGACACGCAATTACTCTTCCCGCTCGACCTCCACTATGAATCCCCTAATAGAACTGCACCACGTGTGCCCATAACCAGCAAATCATACGCCTCACAGCACAGAAAAAGTAACTCCTAGATCTCCTCAGCTCACTAACAAGTTCAATAACGATCGAATTAACCTGTCCCTCAACAATACAATTTGGGACTAACCAAGCTAACTCAAGCTACATACGTAGCCACGCTGGCCTGCCAACGAACTCATTACTAAGAAGTCCGAAGCTGCTCCTTCCACTACTATAACCCCTGCCAGAGCCGTACGATACGGTGTCCGGCACCAATTAAGTACCGAAATCCACAATCTCACCTGGCGATATGTCCGGCCACAAGAAATGCATCCGAACAGTCCCTCAATACTGGAACTGAATCAATGGTAAAAGCCTCTGCACTGGCATCCGCCACGAAGGCCCAATCAAGAACATCAATCCTTTCCAGCCATCCGCTGGTCCTTGAAATATAAACCATTCTACTAGAACATAGTCTAGTGCACCTTGCCACGCAGCCTATGGCATTTTCCGACATAGCCCATAATGCAATAGTTCAAAATCTTCCAACACTAAGAGAACCAGTCTGAATTCCAACATCACAACATAGCCTGTACATCAGAACTCCATATAACACACAAATCATCATACCTGATCCCAGTTTCCACCGTGCGAATACATGCACATATTTGATACTCCTTCATTCCACGACAGATACTCGATATTTACCTGTGCTACCGAGCAAACTCGAATACCACCAGTGGATCCAACAAGAACATGCCGCACTACTGCCGAAATAATCAGTTTAATCACATTACCTTTTTTCTGAGACATATACTCTCATCAAATCACTTCCACTTAGCAATATCATTTTCCCCAATCATCCGAAGATCATTTATCAAATCACTTAGGAGGAATCACTTACAC
>NW_017674341.1:72276-74975 GCF_001879085.1 Nicotiana attenuata | reverse complement strand
AAAAACCAAGCCCTAGTTCTTCACAATTTCTACCCACTTTCATGAATTTGAGTGTTGATTCTTCCATAAAATGGTGTTTTCTAGTCAAGAGACTTACCTCAAATCAATACCCGTTGAAAACCCTCTTCAAATCGCTCAAAAAGCTCTCTTGGCGGAGTAAAAATGATGGAAAAATAATGTGGGTCGCGGATATAAGGGTTTTTAAAACATTCTGTCCGACTACTGTAGCGACCCCTATGCGACCGCATCACTACCCCTGCGATCGCATAGGCCAAAAATCCAGGCCCTCGAATTCCTCTTACGCGATCGCAGAAGACTCCTTGCGATCGCAAAGCACTGCGTCCTCCTACTACGCGATCGCATACGCATCCACGCGACCGCACCGAACCATCCCCCATATCTATGCGATCGCAGACCACCTCATGCGATCGCTTAGAGCAAGTCTGAGCACCCCCTCCAGGCCTTCTACGCGATCGCATCCAGACCTACGCGATCACATAGAGTAAAATTCCTCTGCAATTTTCTGCTGCACTTTTCATGTTCAAAATTACCCGTTAGCCATCCGAAATCACCCCGAGGCCCTCGGGACCTCAACCAAACGCACAGATATGTTCTATACTTCATTCAAACTTGCTCGTAACATAAAAACACTATCATAAACACCAAAATCATCGAATTACCACGGATTCAAGCCTAAGTTAAACTAAAACTTCCGAAACTTCCATTTGATCTAAAACCCGACCTAAACACCTCCGAATGATCTGAAACTTTGCACGCATATCCAAACTCACCTAATGGAGCTACTGCAACTCTCGGAATTCCATTCCGACCCTCGGATTAAAATCTCACCTACCATCCGAAATTTGCCAAAATCCAACCTTCGCCAATTCAAGCCTAATTATACACCGAACCTCCAAAATCAATTCCGATCGCACTCCTAAGTCACAAATCATCCCCCGAAGCTAACCAAATCATCGGAATTCAAATCCGAGCCCTCTAACACAAAAGTCAACATCCGGTTGACTTTTTCAACTTAAGCCTTCTTAAAAGAGATTAAGTGTCTCATTTCTTATCAAAACCATTCCAAACCCACTCTAACACATCAAATACTGATAATGAAACATGAAGAAGCATAACATGGGGGAAACGGGGCGGTAACTCACGTGACGACGGGTCGGGTCGTCACACACAGAGCCGCCGTGGAAGCCGGGTTTCATCTTTTCTTCCACCAACTTAGTCTTTTTATGCTTCTTTGTATGATTTTGTTGTTTTGCTACCATGTCTATGTGGAGCTAAACTTCACGTTCTAGGGTTGTGGTTCTTTCATGACTATTGTTATTCAGATATTGATTTTGATTTCTTAGTTTATCATATTGGTTTATTTATTCAATCCTGCAATTAATTATTTGATTGCTTGATTACCAATTGAATACTATCCACGAATCTAGAGTTGAACTCGAAAGTGGGAATTCTAGATTGCATATAGGATTGAATAAAGCAAGTTCTTGAACCTGGGCATCGGGGAACGGATTCGCGGTTAGGATAGACATATACCTAATTGCCTTGCTTGGTTGATTTACAGTAATTATAAATGTGTTCTTGTTGATTCTAACTCCATAGACATATAGACGTTAGGTTAGCTTGAATAGGCGAGTAAAAACTCGACAGATTCTTATGAGCAATATTAACCCTGTCAACCAACAAACTAGATAAATTAGTGAGTTATTTCAATTGAAGAATACAATAGGAATGTTAGATAGCCCATAACCCTAGATCGTTTTCATTACATTGATATCATAAAAATCTGCTCATTCTCTGTCCAAAGTTCATTATTTGTTTTTATTTATTTTAATTAGTTTAGAATCAAATACTTCTTGGTTTAATTCTTGTTTAGATAATTAGGATAGTCTAATTTAGTTAATAGTTAATCACAAGTCCTCGTGGGTTCGACATCTGACTTTTAGTCACTTTATTACTTGATGACCGCGTATACTTGCGTGTGCGTTTGGCCGCAACAAGTTTTTGGCGCCGTTGCCGGGGACTTTATAACTATTTGATTTTTCTCTTAGTGTGTTTCTAGTTTTCTCAGCATGACATCTGGGGATGAAATATCCGGAGGTAAGGTTATTGATGAAGACGCTTGGTTGACAGAAGACTTTTATGGCCCGTCTTTTTGGGCTTGTCATGGCCTGAACTCCGGGAGGTCTGAATTTGAACATGGGATTAAGGGTTGGTATTGGGAAGAATATTCACGATTAAGGGAATATGAGGAACGACGTTTAGGGGTGTGCATTCGAATCGGTTTATCGATAAATCGAATCGATTATTTGTTATCGAAATCGAAATCGAAAAAATCGAAACCTTATTGAAACGATAACGATAAGCATATGTACAAATCGATAATCGATAAGTAATTATCGATAAGGGTCAAAATCGAATCGATAAATCGAATGCACACCCCTAGACTGTAGACACTTGTTAAATGAGTAATCACCTATTTGTGTAGATTAATATAACATACAGAATGTATATATTCCGCTACTATTTTGAAAGCGGCTATACAATATTATTTTCCCTAATCTATACCCTTTCCTTTACCCTAAGTCCCTTACCCTATTATTTCCTCTACCACATTTAAGGAATGATCATATTTAAAGATCAAGGGAATGAAGTTCAAATTAATGGAAAACAGAATTAGC
>NW_017674341.1:8633-71149 GCF_001879085.1 Nicotiana attenuata | reverse complement strand
TAAAAAGTGGTTCACGTCGTGCCGCGACGTTAAATTAGGCGCTTGTTGGGAGGCAACCCAGCTTTACTGCTTTTCCTTTTAGTTTTTATTTAGTTTTTGTTTTAGTTTTTTTTTATCTTTGTAGCAGTTTTTTTTTGGAGTATTATGAGCATAGAAGAAAAGCCACTAGAAGTATGCAAAAGTGAGCTATGTGGTTGAAATAAGTGTGGGGTGACCGCACAAAGGATCGTACCTGGAAGAAGTCTGAGTATCCCGTGAGCTGCTAATGCTTCGGCCTTTGGCCTACCAGGGAGTCTCTTTTACCCTCTTGTTATTTTTAGTGTGCATTGAGGACATTGCACAATTTTAAGTGTGGGGTGAGGAGATTGTCTGGGTGATTTTCTGTGCTATGTTAGCTTAGTTATAGCACTCGTTCTTAGTGTAGTAATTTTT
This sequence comes from Nicotiana attenuata, assembly GCF_001879085.1. Classification (NCBI taxonomy): domain Eukaryota; kingdom Viridiplantae; phylum Streptophyta; class Magnoliopsida; order Solanales; family Solanaceae; genus Nicotiana; species Nicotiana attenuata. Next base: position 70,717 of record NW_017674341.1, on the reverse strand, counting down.
TTTCTTTTAAAAAAAACAAAAAAAACCGAAAAATTTGGACTTTTCCCGATGATGGATTTTGTGGGCAACTTTCTTGAGGGATTAAGGTCCAATAAAAAAATGAAAAAAGGGTGAAAAATAGAAAAAATCCAAAAATGCATCTTTTATTTTTTTTAGGTAGCAATAATCCCCCATGATTTTTCTTTGTACAATGGTTCTTTTCCATGGGATGTAGTTTGAACCGGGTAGTAGTATTTTTTTTTATTTTTAGAGTAGATTAGGAATTTAGGGAATAAATGGAGGAAGAAAGATGAGATACCTAGGCGCCTTTGACGTGTTTGATAGTAGCATATTTAGGCTTTGGCATGTGTAGTATCTTCCCTATGATTTGAAATTATTGATGATGCCCTGCTTACATGGATAGCATGTCTTGTGATACTTATGTCTCATTTTCTTGACTTATGTTTACTTTGTGCTTAATGCTTAATATCTCGTGACTCCGTGAATACTTGCATTTGTTTGAGAGTCGGAATGAGATCGTCCTTAGTGAGTCATGTGCCATGTGTGGTGAGGTTTTTGTGTAGTCCATGTATTGTACTTGTGTCTAGAACTTGCCCGATTCGTGAGTCGAAGCGAAATTTTAGGTGACGCTCGGTTTGAAAAATAATTTCAGGCTTTCTTTGATCTTTTTGAGCTTAATTGCTTACCACAAATAAAATTTATCCCTAGTCAACCCTTTTGAGCCTATAGACTTTTATTTGGTACCCACATTACAAGCCTATACCCTTTTTATTCTTAGTTGACATTGTTTTGATCCTTTTACGTCTTAAAGCACTTTAATTGTGAGATGAGCGCTAAAAGAAGTAAGAAGGAACTAAGTGTGGGGTGGCTTTTGAGTGAAACTAATAAAAGGAAGAAAGGTGCACTTGTTTTGTAAAATAATACACCACTAGCAGAAATTGAAAAAAAAAGAATAATCTGAAATAAAAAATAAAAAATAGAGATGAATACATTGTTGTCTTGTTCCTGCTAGTGGGTATGAATTAATGTAGTGCTTAAAGAAGAAGGGAGTATTTTTGGGGTGATCTTGTTTGTGAAAGTGAAGTGGATTGAAGAATTTGCGCTTAAAGTTGATTGTGTGATGTGTTAAAGTGCTAAGGAGGGTTAGTCACTATTCCAAAATATATCCTACCCGTCCCTTAGCCCATATTACAATCATGAAAAAGTCCTAATTGATTTTAGATCGAGCGAGCCTACATTAGTAGAGATTTACATTAAGGGCAAGTCTATGGTACCAATTACATGCATGTAACTTCTTTTGTGAGGGTGAGAGATATTTTCTTTGATATATATGAGTCCTTAAAATATATTTGATCATGAGATTCGAATGTGTGGATTCAACTTACTCTCTTGCCTTGGTTGTGAGGGCACATGGTTTCACGAAGGATAGGTAACATTATTAGACTTCTCTAGGATGTTGGGTGTTCAAGCCATGAGTGCATTGTGACATTGAGTCGGTTTTTGAGGCTAGGATTGTTATGAGCATATTGTCTTTGTTTGAATATTTTTGAAGAATGACATAAGTAAAGGAAAATGTATGATGATTGCACATGCTAGAGTTTAATTGTTGCTATCAACCATAATCATTGGTGTAGTGTGCTTCAAATATGTTAAGTACTCATAGATAGAGTAAATTTTTGGTTGACTCGAGGACGAGCAACGTTTAAGTGCGGGGTGTTGATGATATGCTATAATTACGTATTTTAGTCGCTTATTACACTCTAATTTACTGCACTTTAATTGAGTTTGAGCTTTAATCGCTAGCGTCTGCACTAACTGTGTGTTTTATGCCTTGTAGGAGTGATTCCGAGCTATATAGATGTTATTGAATGAATTCAAGTGATTTGGAGCTTTGAAATCTGAGTAAAAGCCCAAGGATACAAGCCGAGATCGCGTTTGGGGGTCAACGGATGATAGTTAGAGCGAACGAAGAATCGAGCAGGCATATTGTGCACTGTCTAGTAAAATAGATATAACTTTTTGCTCAGAACTCCATTTTGGCTCCACAATATAAGGTTGGAAAGCTAACTCAAAGGGCTACAACTTTCATGTTTTACGTTTTTCCAAATTCTGAACGAAACAGGGTGAAAAATGCGCGCCCAGATGCGCGATCGCGCTAGTTTTAGCGCGCCCAGGACAGAAAGTTGTCCAACTAGCGCGGCCATTAGCGTGCCCAGATGCGCGACCACGCTAGTCAAACACGGGAAAAATATCCTTTTTCACATTGGAGAAGGTATAATTGTTTGGGCCCAACCCTACTTGGTATATATACATGGAAAAACGGTATTTTGAGGGAGGAGGACGTTTTTGAGAGGAAAACACAAGCACAGAGCCGCCGTGGAAGCCGGGTTTCATCTTTTCTTCCACCAACTTAGTCTTTTTATGCTTCTCTGTATGATTTGTTGTTTTTCTACCATGTCTATGTGGAGCTAACTTCACGTTCTAGGTTTGTGGTTCTTTCATGACTATTGTTATTCGGATATTGATTTTGATTTCTTAGTTTATCATATTGGTTTATTTATTCAATCCTGCACTTAATTATTTGATTGCTGATCACCAATTGAATACTATCCACGAATCTAGAGTTGAACTCGAAAGTGGGAATTCTAGATTGCATATAGGATTGAATAGAGCAAGTTCTTGAACCTGGGCATCGGGTTCCACGATTAAATAATATTTCATTCTGGTTGTTGCCTCCAAGTCTCTTGCTCCTATTACGGATTCGCGGTTAGGATAGACATATACCTAATTGCCTTGCTTGGTTGATTTACAGGAATTATAAATGCGTTTATGTTGATTCTAACTCCATAGACATATAGGCGTTAGGTTAGCTTGAATAGGGGAGTAAAAACTCGACAGATTCTTATGAGCAATATTAACCCTGTCAACCAACAAACTAGATAAATTAGTGCAATTGAAGAATACAATAGGAATGTTAGATAGCCCATAATCCTAGATCGTTTTCATTACATTGATATCATAAAAATCTGCTCATTCTCTGTCCAAAGGTCATTATTTGTTTTTATTTATTTTAATTAGTTTAGAATCAAATACTTCTTGGTTTAATTCTTGTTTAGATAATTAGGATAGTCTAATTTAGTTAATAGTTAATCACAAGTCCTCGTGGGTTCGACATCCGACTTTTAGTCACTTTATTACTTGACGACCGCGTATACTTGCGTGTGCGTTTGGCCGCAACATTATTTTCAAGCGTAACTTCATTGAGTTCTAAAAAGAAGAGTGTATTCTATCGGATTTAAGAAGACGCAATACATATATAGGGTGTGTTTGGTATAACGGAAAATTTTTTCCAAGAAAATGTTTTCTTGAAAAACAAGTAGTAATCTTATTCATTTTTCGGTATTTGGTACGCAAATTAAGGAAAATGACTTCTCAAGAGTATTCATAAATAATTTAGATATAATAAACATGAAACCATTAACTTTCAAATCAACAACCTTCCGAACCCACAAATTTTATAAACTTTCGAACCGCTAAACTTTCAAAATCGCGGAATTTCGAACCCGTAAACTTTATAATTTTTAAATCCGTAAACTTCCAAACACATAAACCTCCGAACTCATAATTTTGGAACTTGTAAAATTTTGAACCTTTAAACCGATAATAAAAAAAATTAAAACTGAAAAATATATTTTAAAAATAATTTTTTTGGGGGGAGGGGAGGGGGTGGGGCAGGCCGGGGAGGGGAGGGGGCAGTAAACAAAAAAAACTGAAATTTAAATAAATTTTTTTTTTAGTAGCGGGTTGAGAGGGGCAGGTGAGGGAGGGGTTGGGGGCAGGGGTGGGGCGGGGCTGGGGGGGAGGCAGTAAACAAAAAAAGAGAAATTTAAATTACAAAAAGCAAGAAATTTTTTTTTNTCTAGCTTAACAATAGTTTCAGATACTAATTTAGCATGGTTAAATAATAAGTTGAGATGAAATATGTATTAACTAATTATAATTTAATAATAATTATAATGTGAGAGTGTATATATATATATATATATATATATATATATATATATATATATATATTGTATTCATAGGATTTGTGTAAATATAGACGATGAATAAGTTTTTTCCATTTTTTTTAATAAGGCAACAAAGAATATTGAGTTAATTTAATGGACTCAATAATGTTGACCGACACTATGATGACAAAAGTATTGATTAAAAAAGTTACTAGGGTCAAAATAAATAACAAATGGATCTTACCGAAATTACCTTACATAGAAGAACTATAGCACATGAGATGGGGACCAATGACAAATCTCCTACGTGTCATATTACAATATTTATTGTCTTTTACTATGGATATTTTCCTACTCCCTCCGGTCCAAAATAAGTGATTTTTTGGCCTTTTTCTTGTGGTCCAAATTAAGTGATTTTTCCAGATTTCAAGAATGAATTAATTATTTTTTTCCTACGTTGTCCTTGGAGTAAATAGTGTTGGAACATGTATTAGGAGTGTTTATGTGAGATAGTAAAAGTTAATATGGTCAATTTCATTGCTAATTAATATTAAAATGTGGATTTCTTAATTTGTGTGTAAAAACATCCAAAAAATCACTTATTTTGAACCGGAGGGAGTATAATTTTGACAGCAACTAATCACAATGATTCGTAGGCTGGATTTGAAATAATTGATGAAACAAACTGCAAACAATTTCGTATCTTGAATTATGGCGTTCAATCTATCATCATTTGATCGTTTGACTTAAATTTTGAAATTTGTTTTATTTTACCTTTGTTGTTTTCGAAGTTTCGTCGAAGATAAAAGTTTTACTTTTTTTTTTTTTTTTTTTTTTTTTTTTTTTTACTGAAGTTTCACCAACCATTTCAAATCCAATAGCGTGTAAACTATACTTCATAAATGTGACATCTTTTTTTTCTCAAGGGCTGTTTGTTTTTTCGTTCTTATTATCTAAAAAGCCTAATGCCATCTCTCTCTCTAACTTTATTGCATGTGCCTCATTGTGAGTTTCTCCATTAATTTTTTTTTTCCTATCCGGTGTCCGATATTTCTGGTGAAGCTGACTAAATCTAAATTTTTGCCGGGAAGTTCCATATTAGGGGGTAAAGCGCTCCATACAAATACGATTTCATACTCAATGCCCAAACTCGAAATCTCTGATTAAGGATAAAGGGATACTTACCGCTCTATTACTAACCCTTATTGGTTATCCATCAGTTTATGCATTAATGAAAATTGGAGTAATCTTTTTGGCACATTGCCATGATCTGCAGCATCTTTACTCCTTACAAGAAAATATTGTGTTCTTCCATTATTGATCCTAAAAGGTATAAGAAGAACAATCAATGCTTCCGTATGCTATCATCTACCGAGGATGGGATTGTTGAAATCTAAGACAAGTTATATTATTTAAACTTATTAAGCTAAAATTGTTAATTGTATTCCATACTATAATTTTTTATAAATGCATCAAAGTAATAAAAGTAGCATGTCTTTTACATAAATTAAACGATAAATGACTAAATTCTCTCCAAATCTATTGGTAGATACTCACATACTGACGAATTTAGAAGCTATTTATGAATGACCACCTAACTTAAATCATAGATAATAGATCATTAAAGAAGAGCAATTTGGAGCATCGAACTAGAGATATTGAGAGAACTAATAAGAACATAATTATTGATATTTGAGAGGGCTAAATAAGATTTTCCTAGCTTCTAAGGGACTAATTACAATATTATCCAATTTACTTTGGTTCTTCCTCTAAAGTGGTAGTTTCTTACAACCCCAAACTTTTTAAAATTGTCGCATTAGCATCACTATTTTTAGAATCTTTCGTTTAGCCAATTGGAATTGCCATTAATCAAGTCAGAAGGAAATTTGACACATCATTTACTCTACTCCAGCGTACAACTAACGCATTACTTCTACTAACATAAAGTAGAAAAATGAAATAAAGTAGATAGACTCAGAAACAAAAGAAGAAAATTCAAGTTGGTCTTTGCCCATCACTGATTTAATGTCATAACTAGCATTAATTTGTAGTAATCTGAACTAAACTGGGATTACATTAGCTACCTTACACAATACTCTGAGTCAAGATTTACTTCTAAAATTATAATTAGTGCACAACCCTTAAGTGTAATACATTTATCAGTCATTCTGAAATTTCTTGTGATTTGAAGAGGTTGAAAGCTATCATAATTACAGTCAAACCTCTAAAACAGCCTCGTTTGTTCCGGATATTTTTGAATGTTATAGCGAACTGCTGTTATAAAGAACATATATTATAACAAAACATGACATTTGGTTCCGAATTTTTTTTGACTTTTATAGTAAAGTGATGTTATATAAGGATACTGTTATAGAGATGTTTGAATGTATATTTAACTCTGAATTTTTTGGTTTAACCATTCAATATTGGAAACTCTATTAATCCTGATTTAAGCCGAATACACTAAGAATAAATCATTTTTATCAAGTTAATCAATTTCTGTAACCCAAAGTAATTACATTAATAAAAATAGGTAATTACGTAGTGATTTGCAAATCATAAAAATAAAAAGTCACTATTAGAACTCAACTTACATCCTAAAAGTTCACTTTCCACTAAAAGAAAATTAAAATAATCATTAACGTATAGTTTATATTTTAATTTAGGACCAAAAGTACATATGCTTAAATTATTACTTAGAAAAAGTAGAAGGAAAAAAAAGAGTTTAGAAACTTAAAAGAGAAAAAAAAAAAGGAAATTCCTTTTGTGTTGAAAAAAGGTGGACATTACAGCTCAGCACACACATTACACAAATACACTTCCCATTTGTCTGTTTTCTTTTGCTTACAAAATATGCAAATTTAGAGAACCGATTCAACCCCTTTTCTTTATTCTCTGCATGGATGTAATGTTAAAGTATTTTACCCCCCACCCCCACCCCACCCTTGGTTCTGACACTGCCTACACACTTCACACATCTCTAAAGATTTCCTCTTTTATTTCTTCCTTTCACAGTTTCCACCCAATTCCTTCTAATTCTGTCCATCTTCCCTGAATTCCACAAGATTTCACCAGTTTGAGTTGTTGACTCTTACAGGTAATATCCTTACACTAACACCCACAATCCCTTTTGGCCTTTTGGTGATAAAAATTTGATCTTTTTCTATTTTGTCCATTTTGTGTGTTCTTTATAGCCTCATTTTTTATTTATTTATCAAGTTTTGAGCTTTTTTAGTTGGGTTTTTTTTTTGTGATATTTGATTTGGGGTTGAACTGAATTCTGTTAAGTTGTTGTGAAGTCTGATCTTACAGTTTTTTAATTTGGCTATTACTAATCCCTTTTGGTGATAAAATTTGATCTTATTTTTTAGTCTTCCTTTTTGCTTCAAATTCGTTATCAAGTTTTGAGCTTTTTTAGTTGTTGATATGGTTTAGTGGGTTTTTGTGTTATTTGATTTGGGGTTGAATTGAGTTATATTCAATTGTTGTGAAATTGTCTCTTATTTTGGAAGTCCAGTTTTCTTAATTTGGAGACCATTGATCCCTTTTGGACGTTTGGTGATTAATTTGATCTTTTTCTTTTAATTTTTTAGTTGTCCTTTGGGGTGTTCGTATAGCTTCAAGTTCCTTATCAAGTTTTGAGCTTTTCTGTTTTTTGTTGTGAAGTATTGATCTTACTCTGAGTTTATTAATTTCATTATCAAGTATGTCACATTATTGTGATTGATTAATTGGTTTTTGGTGATATTTGGTTGGGGTTAAATTTACTTCTGTTAAGCAGTTATGAAGTTTCAGAATCTGTGACTTTTAAAGATAAGATTCTTAGTTGCTTCTTCATTTTTTTTGGGTGGTGGTATTTGGTTGGGAGTGAAGTGAATTCTGTTAAGCAGTTGTTGAAGTTTCAAAAATCTCTGAATTTTAAAGATTGGATTCTTAGTTGTCTCTCTCTTTTGTTTTGGGAGGTTGATTCTTTACTTTTTGATAAATTCTTGCTTTTGGAGAATAATTGATCCGTTTTTGGTAATCTTTTTAAGTGTTAACTGATCTGATTTTCTTAGGCAAGTTTTTTTGGTGCTTCTTTAGTTAATTGATGTTTAGATATTTTGTGTCAAATTTAATTAGGATTGGTTTCTTTTGATGGTGAATCTGCGGTTGTAGGGCACTGAATATTTATTTTATTTATTTAATTTTACACTTTTTCTATGTTTTGTGATGTTTAATCATCTTAGTAGTCTAATTCTTGTTAAATTCATCAGATGATTCAAATGTTTACTCATCTGAATTTGACATGTTTGTACAGCCTGATTTAGCAGGATTAAGTGACCCAAACTGGTGGTTTGAGGTTTTTTTATTCCCTAATGTTATCCATTACTGGATATAGAAGTTAACTGTTTGGATAGCAGTATGATAAGCCATGTTCAGCTTTTTCTCCACTTCGGCATTTATATGAGATTTTCCGTTTTGAATATCTCTTATAGTATTAGATCTATTTAGTTGAGATTTGAATGATGTGCTCCATTGATCTTGTTATGAAATGTGAAAATGGTATTTGCTTAGAGCTTTCATGCATTTTCTCTTACCAAATGAATAATCTTCTGAGATTTTGAATCAGAGCTGCGTCTTCATACCTTGGACTAACTATTCTGGGAAGTGAAAGAATTTTTCAACCCTGGAATGATTTGATGGGGGCGTCAAACTCTAAACTAGATGAAGATAAAGCCTTGCAGCTTTGTCGTGAGCGGAAGAAGTTTGTTAGGCAAGCTCTTGATGGCCGGTGTAATCTAGCAGCGAGTCATATTGCTTATATCGAGACTCTAAAATTTACGGGAACTGCTTTAAGGAAATTTGTTGAACCTGAGGCTCCATTTGAATCTTCAATCTACACTTCAACTAGTGCAACACCTGAGCCACTTGCATTAACTGAAAAGTCTCTTTCCCAGTTTTCATTCTCTTCTCCATTCTCACGTCATGTAGATGCAACTGAGAATGTCCTGCCATCTCCTTCACCTCCAACCTCAAGTCGATACCATGTGAATCACATGAAATTTAGAGGTACATTTTCTAGGAAAGTTGAAGAGAAACCTCCGGTTCCAGTTACTGTTTCAGTTACTTCAAGTACACCGCAGAACTCCACACCTCGTTCCATAGAGAGGCCTGAAGCATCACCTTTTGAAACCCCTCCTTTCCCTTCTGAAACTTCACCTTGGGACTATTTTGGTCTTGGTCATTCTCTTGATAATCATTTTACTTCACAAGATGGAAAGATAGAGAATGGAAATGACACCAGACATCTCGGATATGTGGATAGAGTTCCTGCATCAGAAGATGAAGATGAACGGTATTCTTCACCAGGAAGGGATGATGGGTCACAGGTCTCAGATGATGAATTTGATGAACCTTCCGCAGAAACGCTGGTCCGAAGTTTTGAAAATGTCAATAGAACAGCTGATCATGCTACTAGCAATAGTGTCTCACCTGACATAACCTCTGTGAGAAGGGTAGTTTCAGAAGCCAAGTCTCTGAATGGGGAGAAAAGCAAGTCACCTGATTTGTCCCCACTAAGAGATGCACCCTCAGGACCCGCTGTTGATAATGACATGAAGACACCAGTAAAAGAAAATGATATTGAGAATAAGATTGCACCCAAGGACTTCTTTTTGAGCATAAAAGATATTGAGTATCTCTTCGTAAAAGCATCTGAATCAGGAAGAGAAGTTCCACGCATGCTGGAGGCTAACAAATTTCATTTCCGTCCAATTTTTCCTGGGAAAGAAAGTATGTCCTCTCTCTTTCTCCTCTCATGCCAGATAGAAAATGCATATAAAATGGTCATAACCTTAACTCTGTCTATTTAATCAAGTTGGATAGGCAAGGGAACAAAGTGAGTATTTTGGACGTGAACTGTTGCTCTCTTAACTCTTTTGTATAGCATTCTTTCTGCACTTTTTAATTGATCAGTGATATTTTATCTGTGGCAGGTGGGTCAATGACCAGAATATTAATAAGATCTTGTTTCTCTTGCGGGGACGATCCAAGCCAGGTTCCTGAAGGTAGGCCGCTTAATATAGAGATAGCTGTGGTAGCTTTTTCAGGTTCTACATGTATAATAAATAATTTGTTCAATACATTCTCGAGTTCTTTTCATCCCACTTCACTCTTGGGTCCACATGTTTTCTAGTTTATGATACGGAGACAGGGGAAGCGAGCAAGATATAGGGATGTTCTTTTTCCTTGAGAAGTGCAGATTATTATTTAGATCTGATTTGGTTTTCTAAGTCAATAATCTACAAGAAAACACATTTTAGCTTTTTTAAGTTTTTCTTTTTTTTATATGCTACTCTACTTCGTTTCCTCTTTTCTAGGGTTTTGGGGGGGGGGGGTCTGGTGGTTGGGAAAGGTTATTGGAGGAGGAGGAAATGAGGTAAACGTTCTAAACTAGGAAAAATGCTATCATCTGAACCATTCATCTAACAACATCATGTTCATATTAAAAAGTTGAAGGAAGGGATTACTGTGCAATCACAACCTTGGTCCTGGCCGAGTAGGTGTTCTGATCTCCTTCTTGCTGTCATTTTATCTTGGACACTTTATTGAGTAAACTTTTCTCCATGCTCGTTTGATCGGAATTCTTGCTGTCCACATTATTATGACTTCCTAATATCAATGAAGCTATTGTGTTAATGCATGAATGTGCACTTAGCATCTATTAGTAAATTTGAGACCATGCACGTATCCAAATACACAGATCTGCATTAATCATCGCTATTGCTTGCCGACCATTGTATGTCAAATGATGGTTTTGAAACTTCTAACCTCATCCAGACTCACTCGCTTTAGATGCTCTTATGTATGGCTTATTACTTCAACGTACCTTTCATCATGTTCTCTTATAGCTTTTACGGTCTTTTTTTTTCCTCTATGAAGCTCATCCAGCCGTCTTAAAATTTCTTTTTCAGAGCCTGCCCAAACTTCTGTGAAGTACCTGACATGGCATCGCACCACATCATCTCATGCTTCCTCCCCTAATCGGCTTGGTGTAAACTCAGCAGATGATATTGAGGATGTTACCAACAATCTCTTTGATAATTTCTGTATGGTCTCAGGAAGTCATGCCTCTACATTAGATCGGCTGTTTGCATGGGAGAAGAAGCTATATGATGAACTCAAGGTAAGGTATTGCTTATGTATGGACGATGTATGTATTTGTCTAGTTGTAACAGGGATACATGTATGTGAGCTAGTTAGTTATATGTAAACAACCCATAAGTCTTGTTATGATGATGACATTCCTATGGATGAAAAACTTACCTCTTCGATGTTAGTTTCTGTACTCAGATATTTTGTATGCAAAAAGTATTAACTAGGTTTCATATGGGGTTTAATGAGGTAACTCATAAAAGAATATCCTAGTGGAAATGCTCTTCCCTCCACTTCCCCAAAAGAAATCTAGTAATCTTGATGTTAATTATGTTTCTGCTTTCTTTTTGAATGACAAACTAAATTTCAGTTTCAAAGTTGCCTATTAAGTCAATTTCTTACAGAGTGCATTATTAATCCCTTGAAGCATTAAATTTGCAAGAAGATACTGTAATTTTTCTTTCAGAGCTCTTGACTGATCTCTTGATGTAAACTGGTCAAAAGAAACAATTCCGTAAATATTCTTCCCGTGTTTACATTCCTTTGGTCTGTTAAGATATTGTGATAGACTTTGTACCAACGGTCATATATCTTATTTGGCATAGTCTTCTGTCGAAGTTTCTTACTTGCTCTAATTATAGTTCTTTTGGAAGTACCGAGAGTTTAAATGAGATGCTTTTCCTTTCTCGTATTATTGTCTGAGATATATAGTGTTGTAAATTTGATATTAATCAATTAAGACATACTGAGATCCCAGACTAGAAATCAATGCATAACATCCGATCTTAAAATGGAATCTTGCCGTTATGAAGAGTAACATTTTGCAAAGTGATTGTGGTTGAATTTTTTATATCAACTCTTTAAGAAAAGTTGAAGAATTTATTAATAGACCTTTCAGTTTATTAGCATCTGCTGGTTATATTCTATTTATTCTCTTCTTAATGGTGTTTGAGCTGCTTATTGTAAATATTTAGTCCTTTCTCCCGTATTCTTTAGTTGCCGGCGTACAACTAAATGTAAATATCTTTTGTATTTCAGGCTTGTGAGATGATCCGAAGTGTTTATGATGCTAAGCGTAAGCTTCTGCGACAACTAGAATCTAAGGTAGAAAGTCCACAGAGGATAGACAAGACACGTGCTGGTGTGAAGGATCTTCACTCGAGAATTGGAGTTGCAATTCATAGAATTAATTCCATCTCAAGGAAAATTGAGGAAATAAGAGACAAGGAGCTTCAACCTCAACTGGAGGAGTTGATTGAGGGGTACGTCACTAATGTTGCTCACTATTTTAGCATTGAATATAATGTAAACCTATAGGGATATTCACTTAAATGCACTCCATACGAGGTACTCAATGCATAAAAAAAACTAGTTATATCATTGCACATCCTATAAAGAAGAAAACATGCACTTTAATAGTTCCATGCTTCAGAGATATGGAGAATCTCCGTCAAGTTCTCTCTACCATTATATGTTGAGCAAAAAAATTGGTTTTGCGAATTTTCACCAGTTTTGTCAGGAGAGAAAAGCTCTCCTCCTCACAAAAAAAAAACAGCATTCTCACACACGTATGCTCATGTTTGAAGGAGGATGGCTTTTGAAGGTTAATGGTTGGAATTATTTTCTTATTTTATTGTGCGCGTGCTAACCTGTTCCTATGACAGATTGAGGAAGATGTGGGAAATGATGCTCGACAGCCACAAGCTTCAGCTCCATATCATATCAATAGCTCATTCCCCTGGAAATATGAAGATCCTTATTCACTCAGATACTCGTCGGCAGATCGCCATCCATCTTCAAAATCAATTGAGTTCTCTATCTTCAAGTTTTACAAAGTGGATTGTCGCTCAGAAGGCATACGTGGATGCTATAAATAAGTGGCTCCACAAGTGTGTCTCCCTCCGCCAGCAATCATCCAGGAGAAATAAAAGAAGGTTGCAACCTCCGCCACTCAGAAACTATGGCCCGCCTATTTATACCACCTGTTCTGTCTGGTTGGAGATGTTTGATTCTTTACCCACTAAAGAAGTTTCGGATGCTATGAAGGGCTTGGCCGCTGAAATTTCTCACTTCCTACCGCGGCAAGAGAAGAACCAAGGGAAGGGTACAAATCATCATCCTCATGGAAGTGATCCAGCTCTTACCCCACTGAGAGATGATTCTCCTGAGGACTGGATAACCGGCTTTGATCGTTTTCGTACAAGCTTGGCTTTTTTTCTTGGGCAGTTAAACAACTTTTCTGAGTCTTCTCTGAAAATGTTTACTGATCTCCAAAAGGCCATCCAAGAAGCCAAGCATAGTTATGCACTGCGAATGAATTCCCAATCATAAAATGGTCTTCTGAGAAACAAATAAGTTGCAAAATGTGAAGCAGCAGCAGATACTGAAAGGCAGGCTGAAACTCTGAAAAGATACCAGTGAATATAGCAAAGCAAGGAGTATTTATTCTGTCATTTGTACAGGGAGGTAAACAAAAGGGAATAATTCTTGGAGCATCAATATATTTTTGTTGAATCTTGAAATAAAAAAAATCCCTATATAGTGGCTGTATATGCATATTTTGAAATGGGGCAATGGGAAGGTAAGGAGTTTAGAGTAGTCATGAAGAGAGCTGTTTATAGGATAGCAAAACATGTACATTACTTTGATGAACTCAGTTACAGTTTCATTAAATATTTTCCAGTTCCATGTTTGTTTCTATTTTATGGAGCTTTCCCAAGTCGTTTAGAGAAGTTTGGGTGTGCTAGAAAATCCCTCAATATTGCAACCCTCATCGCATAAGTTAACTTTTGCGGTTGAGTTAGGTCTATATTTATTTCTTAACAGAGGAGGCAGACTCCATATGAATAGCTCCCCCAAGACTTGCTCTAACTTGAGTACCAAATAAAACATGCAAAGCTATTGTCTTTGAGATGAAGCATTACTAATACATTCATTATTACTAGATTAATTGCTTGGCTTGTCAAGTTGTGGTTTAATGATTGTTCCTACGCCTTCTTTTCTTAATCACAAAAGTTCCATACCTTCCCAACGATGTAGTTATATCAAAATAGTTAGACAATTATCTTGATGCCCTATCCACATTTCCGAAAGGCCCTTGATATTGGAAAGGCAGAGGGGTTGGATTGGGCCTTACAACGACCTCAAATTAACATTAGGCGAACCACTTCTAGCACTACTGCAAGATATGTTGTTGGTTGGCACTGTAGTCGAGCACCGCAATGCAATCTGCATATAAAGTCACACCTCTCTAGTCATCCATTATAAAAATCAAGTTTTTTTTTCCGGAACTGATTTTTAAGTTATGTTATAGTATATATATCCTCTATAACAAGAGTAAACTGTATCAGAACAAATGATGTTGTTATAGAGTGGTTTGAGTGTACATGTGATATTGTTGGTTGAAGTTGGGGGTGCATTGTTCTTCTTGTTGTCTTGCCGTTTCAAGTTCTTGTTCACGAGCAAAGTACAACTCCATTCACATAACTTGACAATTTAGGACTACGAGATTGGCTGTTGTTGGTCTAAGCACTCGTTGGAAAACTGTGTCAAATTGGACAAGTTACCTATGAGAAAAACAAATCGAGGCTCGTGAATATATCCCTAAACTTGCAAAACATGCCAGGGGAAAAATGGAAAAAAAAAAAAAAAAAAAAAAGAGAAGAAGATAAAACTCACATCAACCGTGTTCAATGAATCCAAAAAAGTATTTATTTTCTTCTATGTAGAACGAATTAATTAAATTTTCAGTTTATAAATACAAAAAATTTCTCCTTATATAAGAAAAAACTCTTTCTTGTATCACTACATAAATTAAATATGACTAAAATGTTCAAGCCCTCTACCAAAGCCTCACACTATGTTTACAATCTTTGGAAACTATTTTAGATTTCTCCATTAAAGTATCCACCGTTATGTCACACTTAACTTTAATGGTAATTTCCCACGTCTTAACGGCTCCAACCTTGATCTTAACGGGCGCTTTAATGTTCACCCTAAACGGCACTTTCCCTTGCTTCTGTTCATTCCTTAACGCAGTCCTAGTGGCGCTTCCAAGCAGGACGTTTGATCCCTTCAACGGCGTCTTAAAAACCGTTACGTTATTCGTTGGCTGATAAAACGCCGGCAATTCGCCGTTAGATAGGTTAACATCGGAGTGGAATACAGTAACGGAGCTTCCTTTCCGGTAGTAAATTCCGATCTTGTTGTTAGGGTTTTCAGCTCGGACAGTGACGTCAAATGCAGGCGATACGGAAGACGATGACGTGAGGTTGAAATTCTTAATCGCGATGTTGGAGATAGTGTACTTCGGCGCTTCAGGGCGGAAAACGAGGTAGAGAACGCCGGCGGTGATGCCGAGCGCGATAATGAGAATGAGGAGGAGAGAGAATGTGTAGCAAAGGCATAGGCAGCAGCAGCTCCGTCGAGGTTTCCGTTTAGTCAGAGATTCATAACGGCGAGAATTCTCCGGTGGAGGATACCGGTAGATTTGATCCTTTGGCACTTGAACTACATACGTTCCCGGCGGTGGCACAGGCTTTGGAGACGCCGGCTGCGGTGGTTTTGTAGGAATTCCTACTTCGCCGGAGTTGTGCGACGACGGCAGTGGGCTCTCCGGCGGCGAATCTCGAGGATGTACACGATCAGCCATAGTGTACTTATACAAAACTATAGATACAAAATATGGAGTGAGAAATCAGAACAGAAATGAGGTGAACGTTGTTGTGGAAGAATGTGAGCAAAGGAATACCGGAAATGAATGAGGTTATGGATTGTGTGTGATGCGTTGTATTTATATTTATAGTAGTGCGTGTATACGTGTAATGAAAGAAAAACCGCGTGACATGTTACACGCAAGAGGTGGATATATTAAATTTGGGTACAATTCAATATTTGAAGACTACAGTTGTAAAGCACAAAACGGAAATTAACAGAACTTGGAAAAAATAAGAGAAATATCAATCTTAATTATCCATAATGGAAAATTTGGTTTTATAGATCTTTAACAAATATATAATTTTTTTCATAAAAGATTTTCAAAAAATAACACAAGAAATTTGTAAATAAAACATATTATTATTCTATCTATTCAAATTGTAAATGCGCATAAGATATTATTTCTACTTTAAGGGACTCCAGAATACTCTTTTTTCGCATTTCATTTATCAAGCAGTGTGTTTTATCAGTAGCTTTAGAAATGAAATTTTTTTCTTTAGTTATCTTATCCACAAGGAAAGATAATTTGACTCCATCTTCAATCAATTAATTAATTATTAATCTCATCTTAAGAAAAAATTACTTCTTGTAACATCATACTGTGTGATACAACTTTCACTAAGTCAATTTTCCAAAACAGGAAGTGGACTATTTCTCGCTTTAGGTGTGGAATTTATTACTACATTGATGTGCAGCGGTGAATGAGCAGAGTTTTGGTGAAAGTGAAATAGGTTGAAACAGTAAAGCTCATATTAATTGAGAGGCAAATATGAATAATTCAAACAAGACACACATGAAATAATTAATTGAAGAAAATGAAACAAGTAGAGAAAACGATAAGAGGAGAAGTTCAAAGAGTGGACTTCCTTAAAAATTGACAGCTAATAAGTTCTTAAAAAAATGGTGGCTATAGGTAATAGAGCATTAGGTAGCAAAACTTTTCTAGCCTCTATAAATATAACCGTACAAAATAAAGAATCTTGAAATTCTAAATCACATAATTTTTTTTTTAATATATAAGTCATTCCTTGATCTCTTAGTTGGTCTAAGTGAAGCTGATACTATCATTTTGAATACATAGGAAAATGAAAGAAATAAAGCGTATGTACATGTCTTTTATGTCATGAGGTTGGCATGGCCATCTCTGAAGAAAATTTCTCCAAAATGTGAAAACAAAATATGTTTGGAAATTTTCAGAAAGCAAAAAGTAGGGATATACAAAAATTAATACATATAGTAAATGTTACTCTAAGAGTGGTTCAAGCACGTTAAAATTGTTAGTATCCTGTATTCAAAACTAAAAAATCAGAAATGTTAGTTTAAGAAAACAAAATAAAAAATTTCGAGCCCACAAGTTTCTTGTGTGTCCTTAAGGAATTTAATCCCTAACAATTGTCCAAAGTTTCAGATTAATTTCTCCCAGGATAGAACGAAATAGCTATTATGTGATAGCGGCATTTCAAATCACAAAACTTCGGCGAACTCAAATGCCGGAGCAAATCACACAAAATACTTACATTTTTTGCTTTGAAAACTAATGCAGAATGCAGAAGATAGAGGGGAGAGATTTTTCAGATTTAGGTGGTGAAAAATGAGGCTGAGCCTCTCTATTTATAGCCAACAGAGTTGAGTCCCAACAGGTGCAAAGGTGCATGCTCGTTTGAAGAGGTATCTATTCGACAGAATTTCTTTAAATGGATGGCTGGTCAATAATTTGACCGTTGGAAATAATGCCGCGAAACTAATATTTTTCCGCGCAAAAAATATTAGGAAAGGAAATATTAAATGACGGAAATAGAAAATAAATTTGGTCCAAAAAATTATCAATCAATCATATCAATTAACCAAAATCAAAACCAAAACCAAAACCAAATCCGAAGCCGAAGCTGAGCGAGCGACGATGACAACATCGCGAGACTTGCTCTCTTCTTAACTCTTTAAGAGCTAGAAGAAATGCTTCTATATATAATCACAAGAATTTTCCTCTTCCTATCCAATGAGGGACAAAGTTCCTTTGTAAAAAGGACTAATTCAAAATTTCATTTCCCTTCATTTCTTTTCCCACCATTTTCCATTCACGCCTCTTTTTGTTTTTAATTAAAAAATCCAACAATCCCCCACATGAATGTGGAATGGCTATCCGGAAAAACATGCATGAAAAAATGTGTGATTCGTAAGTAATGATTAATCGCATCTGGATAAGTAGTTTTCCCTTTGAACTTTCTGTAGTGAACATATGTCGGATATGCTCGATCAATCGGTAGATTTAATATCTTTGAACCGTTGAACTTTGGTGTATACCTAGACAATAATACGTCACACAATCAACCCTTAACCATCTTTGATTCTCATTGTTGTGTTCGTCTCAGCCATGAACAACGCCTGATTTTATAAGTGCATAGAGAATTGGCCTTACAGAACTCTCCTTGAAGCGACTAACAGTTCACACTTACATAGGTGATTCCTAAACGTGTTATCCCGTAGATACACTATTTGATATACACCGTATCAAACCAAAAAACCATTAAAAAGCCTTAATGCTTTATCATTGTTACTGAACATTGTCTCATCAAGAGAATGGACCAAAAAGAAATTTTATTTGACAATATTGAACCGTCATTAATGACTTTGTTTGAGCTCCTTGAACCTAGATCTTGGAATCTCCAGTCTTCTAGGTAGAGTTACCGCTACAATGACTTGTCCTCGGCCATATTCACATCCCACTCGATGATCTTTTAACTACCTCTCTTGTTAGGCCTTTCGTAAAGGGGTCCGACACATTATCGCTTGACTTCACATAGTCAATTACGATAATTTTCCTAGAGAGTAGTTGCCTAACTGTATTATGTCTTCGTCATATATGACAAGATTTTTTTATTATTATACATAATGCTCCCAACCCTTCCTATTATCTTCAACTTCTTCACCGGCCTTGTCTCAGGCTATAAACTCAGTCTCCATTATAGAGCGGCAATGCACGTTTGTTTGGACAATTTTCAAGACACTGCTCCTCCACTGATTGTAAAAATATTCCACTTGTGGATTTAGTTCCTGTTGATCTGGTGATCCAATTTGCATCACTATATCCCTCAATATGCGGGATAATTATTGTAATGCAAAGTATGGTCTTGAGTATATTTTAAATACCCCAAAACTCGTTTCATTGCTATCCAATGAGCTTGGTCGGGATTACTTGTGTATCGACTAAGCTTACTTATCGCACAAGCTATATCTGGCCGTGTACAATTCATAATGTACACCAAACTTCCCAACACTCGAGCAAATTCCAATTATGGCTTGTGTTGCAGCCAAACGCACACGCAAGTATACGCAGTCGTCAAGTAATAAAGTGATAAGATAGAGTATCGAACCCACGAGGACTTGTGATTAACTATTAATTAAATTAGACTATCTTAATTATCTAAATAAGAATTAAACCTAGAAGTATATGACTCTAATCTAATTAAAATAAAAAGAAAACAAATAATGAACTCTGAACAAAGGAAGAGAAGATTTTTATGTTATCAATGTGATGAAAATAATCTAGGGTTATGGGCTATCTAACAATCCTATTGTATTCTTCAATTGAATTGACTAACTAATTCATCTAGCTTATTG
This sequence comes from Nicotiana attenuata, assembly GCF_001879085.1. Lineage (NCBI taxonomy): Eukaryota > Viridiplantae > Streptophyta > Magnoliopsida > Solanales > Solanaceae > Nicotiana > Nicotiana attenuata. Next base: position 51,236 of record NW_017674341.1, on the reverse strand, counting down.
GTTGACAGGGTTAATATTGCTCATAAGAATCTGTCGAGTTCTTACTCGCTTGTTCAAGCTAACCTAACGCCTATATGTCTATGAAATTAGAACTAGCAACAACGCATTTATAATTCCTGTACATCAACCAAGCAAGGCAATTAGGTGTCTATCCTAACAGCGAATCTGTTCCCCGATGCCCAGGCTCAAGAACTTGCTCTACTCAATCCTATATGCAATCTAGAATTCCCACTTTCGAGTTTAATTTTAGATTTGTACATAGTATTTAATTGGTGACCAATCAATCAAATAATTAAGCGCATGATTGAATAAATTAACCAATATGATAAACTAAGAAAGCAAAATCAATATTCGAATAACGATAGTCATGAAAGAACCACAACCCTAAAAGATGAAGTTTAGCTCCACATAGACATGGTAGCCAAATAACAATTCATACAAAGAAACATAAAAATTACTAAGTTTGGTGGAAGAAAAGATGAAACCCAGCTTCCACGGCGGCTCTGTGCTCTCCCTTGGTCAAAAGTTACTCTAAAAAATATTTTTACATGTATTTATACCAAGCAGAGTCGGGCCCAAACGAAACCACCTTCTCCTGAGCGAAATAGGAAAAATACTCTGTAAAAAATACACAAGCGCGCCGCATGGGGCATCGCGCCAGACGGGGCAGTAGTGGACTTTATCATAGAGCGTGCAAAATCAACCAGCAGCAAAAATGGGCAGCGCGCCACGCGCCGTGGCTGTGGATTTTTCTCAGAGTCTGCCTTTTTGCTTCGTTTTTGAAGTACAGACGTGGTTCTCGACCATCGAACGGAATCCCAGCTTAATCTCTTGGGCTTTTACTTAGACTTCAAAGCTCCAAATATCTCGAAATCATTCTATAACATCTACATAGCTCGGAATCACTCTTACAAGGAATAAAACAAGCAATTAGTGCAGAATACTAGCGATTAAAGCTCAAACTCAATTAAAATGTAGTAAATTAGAGTGTAATAAGCGACTAAAATACGAGATTATAGCTTACCATCAACACCCCACACTTAAATCGTTGCTCGTCCTCGAGCAATCAAACTACACTTTATATAGACAAGACCTTTTTAACCAATTCTCCTAACTCACCACACCAAGAATATTCAAAATAGACTAAGCACAAGAGTGTAACATCTTCACCTCAAGATTCGACTAACAAGCACCATACATTATTCACAAATGACCCACTTACTCTAACATAGAGGTCAATGACATTACCTTTCCTTCATGAATCAAGTGCCCTCACACAATGAAAGAGAGTAGTTCCACACACAATAAAATTTAAGAACAATTAGGAACTCAAGATAGAAAGAATTCACTCACTCTCAGAAATAACATTAATATGCCACAAAAGATGGACCATAGGCTTGCCCGTAGTGTACTACTCTACTAATCTAGCTCATTCAGTCTAGGATCAAGTAGGACTTTAATTGATTGTAGGTTGCGGGGCGGGTATGATACATTTAAATATAAGAGTGACTACACCTCCCTAAGAACTTTAATACATACACTTTAACATTTAAAGCCCCACAATTATATCAAACCATAACTCCACCTTCACATTAATATACATTAACTCCCTACTTCTTTAAGCACAATTACATCAAGAGTTACCACTATCAAGGAATATTGTTCACAACAATGCAACTATTTTTTTTCTTTCTTTTTTAACAAGTGGCTCTTACTTTTTCAAAACAGTACACCTTTCTCCTTATTTCATTAGTTCCACTCAAAAGTCAAACTAACCATCCCACACTTTAACTTTTACCAAGTTCATAACAATTCAAGTGTTCATGAGAGGTGAAAAAGTTCAAATAGATAGTTATTTTAAAACAAATGGGTAAGGCTTGTAATGTGGTTGCCAAAGAAACATGATTACAAGCTCAAATGGTTAACTACGATACATAACAATATATATATATATATATATATATATATATATATATATATATATATATATATCTGGCTCAACAAAGAAACGCCTATATCACCTCTAAGACTGAACAAAATTACAATTTTGCTTTACAAACACACTGGGCAAGCTCTAGACATCAAACGCAATGCACAAAATAACACACAAACCTCACACACACATGACACATAACTCACTCAGGATTGGACTCATAAAGACACTCTAGTCAAAGCAGTTAAGCAAAGTTAAGATCATACAATTTAAGGTACTTCTACAAGAGTCAAACACTGAGCCTCAGCGTCACAACCAAAGTACTCACTATTCTCAAGGCATAACAAAGTCAAGAGATATTGCTTCAATTCAAATCATAGCACAGTGGCTCCTACTCCTAAATAAATAAAACTAGCTATACCCGGTTCAAACAGAACCCTTGGAAAAGAACCGTGACACAAGGAAAACCAAGGGGGAATTATTACACTACCTAACAAAAGAAAATCTTTTTGTATTTTTTTCTTTCGACTTAAATCCCTCAAGAAAACTGTTGAATGAGATCCATCATCGGGAAAAGTCCAATTTTTTTCCCGATTTTCTTAAAAGGAGCTCTTAAAATGAGCTATACTACACAACTACAAAAAAAAAAAAAACAAGAAGTTAACATTTTTCTAACACATTACTCCTAATTATCTAGAGAAATTCTCCCACCCTACACTTACAAGAGTTCGGTATCCCCAATGCAAAAATAAAACAAAACAATAACGAGGGTGGACAAGAAATTCCACGAAAGGCCAAAGGCCGAAGCAGTAATGCTCGCGGGGTACTTAGACTTTTCCCAGGCATGGTCCTTTGTGTGGGAACCCCACACTTATTTCTCACTATCTAGCTCGCTTTTGCACTCTTCCAATGGCTTTGCTTTCTATGATAGTAATCCTACAAAATCAAAAAAACACTACAAAAATAATATAATAAAAATAAAAATAAAAGAAAATAGTAAAGCTGGGTTGCCTCCCAATAGGCGCCTGATTTAACGTCGCATCACGACTTGAAGCACTTTTTGTCTCCACCTCAAACTTATGAATTTTACCCCTAACATGGCACTAGTCTGCGGCTATGCTCCAGTGGTGGGGCTATAAGTATAGCCATGACAAGTTATAAATTTTTCACTCTGCACTTCTCGGCCTTTAGATGAGGGATATATTCTGTCTCTCTGGCACGACGAATTCAAGAATGTAAGCACCCGTTACTCGTCCATTGGTTCCTCCAAGGGATCAGATGACTCGATTTCCATGCCATCATCCTAACACAATATTGAGAAATTTATGGAATAAGGACCAGTAGCCTAAACTCTAGAATTGCGTTTACATCCTCATATGTACACACATTAGAGTTTTCAAATATAATATTATCTACTTCCTCACATGACTCTAGAGTGCTTTCCTCAACATGGACATCATCAATAAAAGTATGGTCGAATGATTGAATCTCCACTTTTAGCTCCTCAATTTGGCGTATAAGCTCCTTTTTAGTTTCACACAACTCAGAACTATTTTGTTAGGCGTTCGACGCATCAACCTTTGCAATCAATTGAGCCTCCAAGTCGTGAATAGGTGCCAAATTTTTTGATCTCTCGTCCCAGTTCAGCTCTCCCTTCTATTAAGTCTTTTATCCCATCTATTATTTTCTCAAGTTGAGCTTCATATATTTCTAATCATTTAGCTTGTTCCATTAGCCAAGTTTGGCTCAAAATCTCCTCTTCTTTGAAAGTTTCCTCTAGCTGGAACTCACTCTCTTGTCCAATTTTAGGCTCTTCCTGACTATCAACTAAGTCTACAACTTGTTGATCATTAGATGTTTCAGTCCATTCTTCTACTTTGGCCTTCATACTCTTCATTGTTGCCTTGAGAATTTCCATCTCTTTTCGTTATTCATGTGTTTGCTCCATTAATTATCTCATCATGTCCATTATATGAGCATCATGTTCAATATCTTCCATATTGTTGATCCTATCAAACTCACAAACATTATTAGAAAGATCTTAATAAGGGTTCGGAGACAGATATAAAGAATTAGGACAACCATCCCAATGGCCACCTTGACCACCACACTTGTTACAAATATTCCACTCATAGGATTGAGATTGTGCGCACAACCCTAATAGAATATATGAGTCCACCAACTTATATAGAGACCAGGTCCTATATAGGTTTTCACAGATAATGCTACTGAAATAGTAAGTAAATGGAACAGGAAACTTTTACGTGGAAAAATCCCTGCTCAAGGGGATAAAAAACCACGACCTACACTGGTAGGATTTCAACTTCACTATGAGCAAAATTTAGATTACAACCTATGCAATTTAGGAATTAAACTCTTAATCCCTCACTAACTTGTAATACACCTATTACAAGCCACTTTGCAATACACCTATTACAAGGACTTCAACTCATGACTAACTCCAGTCACGACACAAACACTGAAGGTTTATGGTTTACAAGGAATTAAAGCTTAGAAAAATAGGAATTACAATGAAGAACAATTACAAAGTTACAACTCAACTAGGGACATACACTAGACTTGCTGTAGGAACTGGTCCGTAGTAGGGTTGTACTTTGTTCTTGATGCACTTGATAATTGAATGCTTGATAGATAGATGGTTGGAGTGCTTGAATGAATTCTCAACTGTTCAAGTAATGTTTTGTTGTAATGCTCTTTGTAAATACAACTTGGATGACATCACTTGAATGATGTAATCACTTGGTTGGTCAATGAGAAGTGACTGCTGTACTGTGCTGCACTGTTTGCATGTACAGTGCAGGCAGTTCACTTTCTAGCTGTAGACTGTTGACTTCGTACTACTGTCAGGGGAACCCAAGAGGATCAGGTCCCTATGATGATTCTTTATCTTCTGAAGTCATAGCAACTCACATTAGCCTAAGTCCGTTGATTTGAGTTGTGTACCAAGTGTATCAGGTTCCTTATCTAGTTCTTTGACAGTAAGTTTGTTAGATCATCAAAACATAAAGCTAAGGTATTGTAAACCCATCAATTTCCCCCTTTTTGATGATGACAAACTTAAAAATTGACAATCATATTTAGAACAACAAAAACCAGATAGAGTAGCAGGAACATCACAAGTTCCCCCTGAATTTGTGCTTCCTCCTGAATCAGTCCCTTCAATTTTGCTCTCTACTCCCTTCCCACTTTTGGCATCATTAAAAATATACTAGCAAGCAAGCAGCATAAAGAAGTCTAGCCTAGCTAATTCATGCCACTTATGTGCACACCACATGATAGAAAAGAGAAGTAGAGAAATATAAGCATTTACAACAAAAGATGAGAGACTTCATTAATATTATAAAACATAAGCCTTTGCTGTACACCAAAGGAAAATTTGGACTACTGAAAACAGGAGCAGTTCATGTGAATTCCATCCATACCACCAAACAACAAAAAAGAAAAATAGTCATCAGAATAGAAAAGATAAACTGGAAACTGGTCACTGGTCACTGGTAGATTAGCATAGGGGACACTAGAGGAAGAGGGCTTGGAAGCAACAACAAGAGTGTTGAGAACGAGATCAATCCGAGCATCTGCGGACATTTGCTCTGCGAGCAGTTTCTCCTTCAGGTTCTCAACCTGTTGCCTGAGATCAACATTTTCTTTGGTCAGACAAGCAACCTCTGCACATGATTAACTGGAGGACCCTGGTGCCTCTTGAGCCTGACTTAGCTGAGTCTCTAGAATGGCATTCCTTACCTTTAACTTCCTCATCTCCTCAGTAGCACTGTTCTGGGAATTGATAAGCTGTGAGATCGTCGAAGTGCTTCCTACCCCTCCACCTTTTTCAACACATTCACATTCCTCTAGAGTTGTTCGCGAGAAGGTCTTCTTCTTGGTCCCCACTTTGGGCTGTCCCAAAGGCACATTAAAGAACTTGAAGACATGCGTGAGAAGAAATCCATAGGGGAGACCATGATTTCCATCTTTGAAAGCTTCCACCTTTTGCATGTGCTCAATAATTATGGGTGACAGATTAACAGACCGAAACCCATCCAGTGCTTCCATTAGATGCATATCAGACTTAGATGTGATGGACCTCCTTTCAGCGCGAGGTAGCAGGACTTTGTTCACCAACTCAAATAGGAGCTAATACACAGGAAGCAAGGCTTTCTTATGCACCTGTTCCCCCTGCCGGACTACTCCATCCTTGACAATTGCATGCCTAAAGTTTGTGCCACAGACATCCCTAACAGAAGACATACCAGTAAAAGGAACCTTAAGGATATCTCCTAGCAAGGCAGAGTCCATAACAATGTCTACTCCATTAACTAAAGTACAGATATGATCGGATTCAATAGTGAAGAGGTCAGCAAAGAATCTTTGGACCTCATCCTCATAAACCTTGGGCACTTTCGCTTTGAACAGATGGCCCCACTGTTGAAATTCGACCATTTCAAGTATTTGCCTCATACCAGCCATCTCAGATATTTTTGGGTCAAATTGTGACCCCACAGAACTTTCTGGTACCTCGACCTTTCTTTACCAGACACACTTTCACGTTTCACTTTCTTTACAGAACCGGGTTCCTTCACAATCTCCAATTTTCTTTTTCCAGACTTCACACTAGACTTACCCTTTCCACTTGATTTCACTAGAATATCATCATCAGATATTGACTCTTTAGCAACCACTTGCTTCAACTTGTCACTACTTTTCACTGACTTTTTACTAGGCGTTCCAACAGCCTCCTCTGAAACACTTTCAGTTGATTGTTTCTTTTTCTTAGTTCTTTTTGACCAAGGAACTTGGTTCCTCTTGAGCTTCCTTATCTACTTCTACTACAGGAATGTTCTTGTCACAAACAATCTCTCCATTCTTCACCAGCCTCTTTTTCTTCTTCTTGCTACTCCTTTTACATTTCTGTAGGGTAGACTCAAGAGCCTTCTTTTTCTGCAACCTCGTAGTAGGTCGCTTAGGAGAGGGCTCAGGAGTGGCTACTGGCCTCTTTCTAGCAATGAACATACCTAGAGCAACATTATCCTGATCTTCTTCATCACTGTACCTCATAGCAGGAGGTACTACCTCCAAAGGCTCAACATCAAAGTGAGGAGAAGGAGCAAGGTCAAAACTGACCTAGGAAGAAGATTCCTGACCTGTTTCCTCAGGAGAGGGGTCAGGTCCTTCAAGAGGGGTCCCAGTAGTTTCTTTTGGAGCAGGTTGTTCAAAGAGCACCATCGTTCCTTCTCCCACCAATGATTGAGTCTCTTCCCCCCAAGACTCAGGCATAGTAGAGGTGACCTCATACACTATTCCTTCAGCAGATATGGCCAACATGTTTCTATGACCTCTCTCTCTTGAGATTCCATGGGTGCAACAAAATCCGAGACAGGAGTACCTGTAAACTGATTAACACTATCCTCAGAACCCTTTTTTGCCTGTGGAGACTCACTGTTTTCTCCATCTTTGATTTGTTATTTGAGAATCTCAGGCGATAGAGAAGAGAAACTATCAATTTTGGGGATTTCGGAGTTCTCAACACTTGGAGGGAGAATGTTGTCTGTGGGGGTGGTGAGAGTGATAGAGGGTGAAGGAGAATCAGGTTTAGGAGTATCACTTTCAACAGTGGTGGAAGGGGGAGAGGTGTTTCACTAGGAATGGAGGAGTCGAGGGTTTTCTCTTCAATGGTGGGAAGGATTGTTTGATCTTCAGCCATGGTAGAGGATTGGTTTGAAAGTTCAGGAAAGGCTGAGAAAGAGAGAGAGAGAGAGAGATGATCGTTCAAGGTTTTGGAGATGAGAGGGTATTAATGAGGGGAGAGGTAATTATGAGGGAGAGAGAAACCAGTTCTGAAACAGCAGTAGTTTTGTGGGGAGGTGCAATGTTTCAGAGGGAAGTGAAAGGATTTGAACGAAAAGACGTGACATGCAGGGTCTGAAAAGGTTGATGACGTGGCACTCAATTTTGTTTTTGTTTCTCTTGAGATATTTATGATAAAAACACAAGCTACTAACCTATGGTACAAGAAACAGGTTCTTTACCGGTCTTTCAAAAAATTCTCAACCCACTTTTACCGCTTATGCATTGCCTCAACAGCTTCTATAATCATTATACGTGTCTACCAGTAATGGTATATAAGTGAGTTAGATTTGGCCGGAAAATACTTTAGCTAATTTTACCTGTATGTGATTTTCATAGCCATATAGTAGGAATCAGGTTCTCAATTAGGCTTTATTAGCCTCAGTGCCAGCCTATTTCTCTCAAAGTGTTCTCTGCTTAGTGCTTTGGTGAAGATATCTGCAATTTGGTCTTTTGTGATGCAAAACTTCATATAGATAAGCCCCTTCTCCATATTGTCTCTGAGAAAATGATGTCTCATATCAATGTGCTTGGTTCTTTTATGTTGGATTGGATTTTTGGCCATGTTGAGTGCACTTGTGTTATCACACAGAAGAGGCACACAGTCAGTGTACACTCCAAAATCTTCCAATTGCTGTTTCATCCATGAAGCTGAGCACAGCAGGAGGCTGCAACAACATATTCTGCTTCAGCCGTTGAAAGAGCTACTGAGTTTTGCTTCCTTGTTCCCCATGAAATAAGACATGATCTTAGGAAGTGAGCCATTCCAGATATGCTTTTCCTGTCCACAAGATAACCTGCATAGTCAACATTAGCATACCCAATAAGATTAAAATTGTCACCTGAAGGGTAGTACAAAACCAGGTCCTGCGTTCCCTTAAGATATCTCAAAATTCTTTTGGCAACCTTTAGATGAGATTCCTTGGGATTTGACTAAAATCTTGCACACAATCCCATATTGAAGACAATATCTGGCATGCTGGCAGTGAGATAGAGAAGAGACCCAATAATGCCTCTATACATTGTTTGATTTACAGGAGAGCCAGATTCATCCTTGTCCAGTCGAGTGGCAGTGGCAATGGTAATGTCAATCACTTTTGATGCTTCCATATCAAATCTCTTTAGGAGCTCCTTGATAAATTTCTGCCGACTGATGAATGTACCATTCGTGGACTGCTTCACTTGAAGACCCAAGAAGAAATTAAACTCACCCATCATGCTCATCTCAAACTCACTTCCCATGAGTTTTGCAAATTCCTCACATAGTGAGTTAGCTGTTGCCCTAAAAATGATATCATCAACATATACCTGAACAATGAGCAGGTTCCTCCCTCGTTTCTTCAGGAACAAAGTATTGTCAATTTTTCCTCTTGTAAAACCATTTTCTATGAGAAACTTTGACAACCTTTCATACCAAGCTCGAGGAGCCTGCTTCAACCCATACAATGCCTTGTCCAATTTGAACACATATTCAGTGTGTTCATGATATTCAAAACTTAGAGGTTGCTTTACATACACTTCTTCCTTGAGGAAGCCATTCAGAAATGCGCTTTTGACATCCATTGGGAACAGAGTGAATTCCATATGTGATGCAAAGGCAATGAGGATTCTGATAGCTTCCATACGAGCAACTGGAGCAAAAGTCTCATCATAATCAATTCCTTCCTCCTGATTGTAACCTTGGACAACTAACCTTGCTTTGTTCCTTGTAGTATTCCCATGTTCATCAAGCTTGTTCCTGAATACCCACCTGGTTCCTATGATGGTAAGATCTGAGGGTCTAGGTACCAGGTGCCACTCTTTGTTCCTTTCGAATTGATGTAGCTCGTTTTGCATAGTTGTGATCTAGTCTGCATCTTTTAAGGTTTCCTTCATGTTTTTGGGCTCTATTTGGGAATGAAAGGCTGAGAAGGCAAGTGAATTTCTGGCTTTTGATCTGGTTTGGACTCCTGAATCCAGAGGGTTAATTATGTTGTCAAGAGGATGAGAGCTTTTGTGTTTCCAGTTGGGCACTTGAGCTTTATTTATAGAGGAGCTGGGTAATCCTGATTGGTTTCCTTGTATTCTTCTTTCAGCTACCTGTGGAGTACTTTGAACTGCATCAACCACTCTTTCTTCAGCTTCAGTGGTTGTAATTTTAGTACCTGGTTCCTCTCCGGCTGATGAGGAAGAGACTGCATTGTCTTAACTTGGCTCCTTCACTTGACTCATCATGTCTTCCTTTCCATTTGCCATATCAATGACTTCACCTGGAACCAACATAGGCACTCCATCTTGATCATCCATGTTGCTTTTCTCACAAGAGAGGTAGGACTCGTCAAAGATTATGTGTACACTTTCCTCAACACAGTGAGTCCGCTTGTTCTAAACCTTGTAGGCTTTACCCTGCGAAGAATATCCTAAAAAGATTCCTTCATCACTCTTTGCATTAAATTTTCCAAGATGATCCTTTCCATTGTTGAGGACATAACATTTGCACCCAAATGTTCTTAAGTGAGTCAGCTTGGGCTTCTTACCATTCAGCAACTCATAGGAGTTTTGTTCAAGAGAGACCTGATCATGCACTTGTTCACCAAGTAGAAGGCAGTGTTGAGAGCTTCAGCCCAGAAGTTCTTAGCAATCCCACTATCGATCAACATTGTTCTTGCCCTTTATTCAAGAGTTTTGTTTTTCTTTTCCACAACTCCATTTTGTTGTGGAGTTCATGGGGCTGAGATGTTATGGGTAATGCCATTTTCGTTGCAGAATTTGTCAAACTAAGCATTGTCAAATTCTGTTCCATGATCTAATCTAATGAATGCTACTTTTGATACCATCTTCACTTGAAGGGGTGTTTGGCCTATTTGGCATATGTTCGTGATTCTAGTGCTTCTGTGCCCGTTGTTCATGGGTTTCCTGAGGTATTTCCTTCAGACCTGTCGGGTATGCCGCCCGACAGGGATATTGACTTTTGCATTGATCTGGCTCCGGGCACTCAACCCATTTCTATCCCGCCGTATCGTATGGCCCCGCCTAAGTTGAAAGAGTTAAAGGAGCAGTTCCAAGACTTGCTTGAGAATGGTTTCATTAGACCCAGTGTTTCGCCTTGGGGTGCGCCGGTGTTGTTTGTTAAAAAGAAGGATGGGTCAATGAGAATGTGTATTGATTACCGACAATTGAACAAGGTTACAATCAAGAATAAGTATCCGCTGCCGAGGATTGATGATTTGTTCGATCAGCTTCAGGGTGCCAAGGTATTTTCAAAGATTGACTTGAGATCTGGCTACCATTAGTTGAGGATTAGGGCATCCGATGTCCCTAAGACAGCTTTCTGCACTCGGTACGGGCATTATGAGTTCTTGGTTATGTCATTCAGGTTGACAAATGCCACAACAGCTTTTATGGATTTGATGAACCGAGTGTTCAGGCCTTATTTGGACTGGTTTGTGATAGTCTTCATTGATGATATTTTGATATATTCCCGCAGTCAGGAGGAGCACGAGCAACACCTTAGAGTGTTTCTTCAAACTCTGAGGGATAGTCAGTTATATGCAAAGTTCTCGAAGTGTAAGTTCTGGTTTAGTTCAATTGCATTTCTAGGTCATATTGTGTCAGCAGAGGGTATTCAGGTTGACCCGATGAAGATTCAGGCAGTCAAGAACTGGCCTAGACCAGCATCAGCTACAGAGATTCGGAGTTTCTTGGGATTGGCAGGCTACTATCGTCGGTTCGTGGAGGGGTTTTCGTCTATTGCAGCCCCGATGACCAGGTTGACCCAGAAGGGTGCCCAGTTCAGATGGTCGGATGAGTGTGAGGCAAGCTTTCAGAAGCTCAAGACAGCTCTGACTACGGCACCAATGTTGGTTTTGCCCACAGGTTCAGGGCCTTATACAATTTATTGTGATGCTTCTCGTATTGGGCTTGGTGCAGTGTTGATGCAGGATGGCAAGGTAATTGCCTATGCTTCGCGGTAGTTGAAGATTCATGAGAAGAACTATCCGGTTCATGATTTGGAGTTGGCAGCCATAGTTCATGCATTGAAGATTTGGAGGCATTATCTGTACGGTGTGGCATGCGAGGTGTTCACGGATCACAAGAGTCTTCAGTATTTGTTCAAGCAAAAGGAGTTGAATTTGAGGCAGAGGAGGTGGTTGGAGCTATTGAAGGATTATGATATCACCATTTTATATCATCCGGGGAAGGCCAATATGGTGGCCGATGCTTTGAGTAGGAAGTCCGCCAGTATGGGCAGTCTTGCTTATATTTCGGTCGGTGAGAGACCTATTGCTTTGGATGTTCAGGCTTTAGCCAATCAGTTTGTGAGACTGGATGTTTCTGAGCCCAGTCGTGTGTTAGCTTGTACGGTCGCTCGTTCTTCATTATTGGAGCGTATCCGTGATCGGCAGTATGATGATCCCCATTTGTGTGTCCCTAGAGACACGGTGCAGCGCGGATGTGCCAGGCAAGTTACCTTAGATGATGATGGAGTTTTGAGATTTTAGGGTCTAGTATGCGTGCCTAATGTGGATGGGCTCCGAGAGTTGATTTTGGAGGAGGCCCATAGCTCTCGGTACTCTATTCATCTTGGCGCCGCAAAGATGTATCAAGATTTGCGGCAGCATTATTGGTGGCGTAGGATGAAGAAGGATATTGTTGCATATGTAGCTCGGTGTTTGAATTGTCAGCAGGTTAAGTACGAACATCAGAGGCCCGGTGGTTTATTTCAGAGGATTGAGCTTCCCGAGTGGAAGTGGGAGCGGATCACTATGGATTTTGTTGTTGGACTTCCGCAGACTCGGAAGAAGTTCGATGCAGTATGGGTCATTGTTGATAGGCTGACCAAGTCAGCACATTTCATTCCTGTGGCAGTCACTTATTCTTCTGAGAGGCTAGTTGAGATTTATATCCGGGAGATTGTTCGCCTTCATGGTGTGCCCGTGTCTATCATTTCATTCAGATTTTAGAGGATATGCTCCGAGCTTGTGTTATTGACTTTGGAGGCTCTAGGATCAATTTTTGCCTTTAACGAAGTTCGCCTACAACAACAGCTACCGATCGAGTATCCAGATGGCCCCTTATGAGGCCTTATATTCTAGGCGGTGTCGGTCTCCGGTTGGATGGTTTGAGCCGGGGGAGGCTCGGTTGTTGGGTACGGATCTGGTTCAGGATGCCTTGGACAAGGTCAGGATCATTCAGGATAGGCTTCGTTCAGCTCAGTCCAGGCAAAGGAGCTATGCCGACCGCTAGGTTCGAGATTTGGATTTCATGGTCGGCGAGCGGGTATTGCTTCGAGTGTCGCCTATGAAGGCCGTGATGAGATTTGACAAGAAGGGCAAGCTTAGCCCTAGGTACATTAGTCCGTTTGAGATTCTTGATCTAGTGGGAGAGGCGGCTTATAGACTTGCAATGCCACCGAGCTTATCAGTCGTGCATCCAGTATTTCATGTGTCCATGCTTCGGAGGTACCAGGGCGATCCATCCCACGTGTTAGATTACAGCACTGTCTAGTTGGACAAGGACTTGTCTTTCGAGGAGGAGCCGGTGGCTATTCTAGACCGACAAGTTCGTCAGTTGAGGTCGAAGAGTTTTCCTTATGTTCGTGTCCAGTGGAGAGGTCAGCCTGCTGAGGCATCGACTTGGGAGTCCGAGTCCGATATGCAGAGCCGTTATCCCCATCTTTTCCCCGACTCAGGTACTTCCTCCTTCTGTCCGTTCGAGGACGAACGGTTGTTTTAGAGGTGGAGAATGTGATGACCTTTTAGGTCATCACTTGTTTAAATTAAATTCTATGACTCCGAGGCCTTGAAAACCTCATTTAGAGTCACCTCGATTTGCGTTTGCAGTCCGGGCGCATAACCGGAAAACTTAGATATAAAAATCTATGAAAAATGGTAAAATTTGGTTATAAAATGAGTTATTTTGACTTCGGTCAACGTTTTGGGCAAATGGACCCGGACCCATGATTTGACTGTCCCGGAGGGTCCGTAGGAAAATATGGGACTTGGGCGTATGCCCGGAATCGAATTCCGAGGTCCCAAGCCCGAGAAATGAATTTTTGAAAGAAATTGTTTTCTGAAATTGTTTAAGGAAATTTGAAATGAAATTTGATTAGAACATGTTAGTATCGGGCCCGTATTTTGGTTTCGGTGCCCGGTACAGGTCTTATATATGATTTAAGATGTTCCTGTAAAATTTGGTGAAAAACGGACGTCGTTTGACGTGATTCAGACCTAAATTGCTAAATTTGACACTTGATGAAAATGAGAAAAATATCTTGATTTTGAGGTTTGATTCATTAATATTGATGTTATTTTGGCGATTTGATCGCACAGATAAGTCCGTATGAGGTTGTTGAGTTAGTACGTGTGTTTGGTTAGGAGCCCCGAGGGCTCGGGTGTGTTTCAGAGGTGATTCGGGAAGTTTTTGACTTAAGGAAAAGTTGCAGATTTTCTGCTACAGGTGCTCAGGCCTGTTGTTCTTCGCGATCGCGTAGTCATTCTCGTAATCGCGTAAGGTAAATGGGGACAAGGGTGGATTTGTCCATCGCGAGCTCGAAGCCACAGTCGCGAACGTGGAGCTTTGGGGGATTGCTCATCGTGAACGCGACCTGTGTGACGCGAACACGTAGTGTTAATTGGAGGGGGTTGGGATTTTGGTCGTCCTTCTACGCGAACGCGTACGTGTGTCCGCGAACACGAGGGTCAAAAGGTTCAACCCTTCGCGAGCGCATGGAAGATCTCGCGATTGCGTAAGTCCACTTACTAGCAGCCTTCGCGATCGCGACAGTGTTCTCACGAACGCGAAGAACACTGTCGCCCAGCACTTAAAACAGTAGCTAAAACTGGATTTGTTCAAAATTTCTTAACTTCTTCATCTCAACTCCAAATTGGGCGATTTTTGAAAGAGGATTTCACCACAAATTCATAGGTATGTAATCTTAGACTCATTTTCTTCAATTTCCATTAACACCCATTAGATTTCTAGGCTTAAATCATGGAATAAGGGTAGAAAATTAGGGATTTGGGTAGAGTTAGGGCTTTTTAATTAATTGTGATTTAGACCTCGTTTTGGGGTCAAATTCCAAAAATAATTATATATTCGGGCTCGTGGGTGAATGGGTGATCGGATTTTGGTTCGAACCTCGTGTTTTGACCAAGCGGGCCCAGGGTCGATTTTTGGGTTTTTGAGAAGAATGATTGGAAAGCTATATTGTTTAGCATTTATTGATGTTATT
This sequence comes from Nicotiana attenuata, assembly GCF_001879085.1. Lineage (NCBI taxonomy): Eukaryota > Viridiplantae > Streptophyta > Magnoliopsida > Solanales > Solanaceae > Nicotiana > Nicotiana attenuata. The sequence continues at coordinate 36,228 of NW_017674341.1, read as the reverse complement.
AAGTCGATTATGTATATATTCAATTGGGTTAGAGCCGAATTTGAAAGGAAAAGCGGTGATTGAGGCTTGAGTTGGCCGTGGAAGTTCGAGGTAAGTATCCGGTCTAACCTTAGCTTGAGGGATTAGGAGTTGTGTCCTATTTGCTAATTTCTTCTTGTTGAGTATGACGTATTGGCATGGTGACGAGTATCTATACGTTGGTGCCGAGCATGACCGTGAGTCTTAAATTGATATTTGTTGTGTTCTTAAATGATTCTCCGGATGCTTAAATTGATGAACCTCGATATTGGGCAAGGATTTAGTTTATTTTTGTGGAATTTATTTGTGAATGAGTATTGGAAATAATTGAGCTGAGTAGAAGTTGAGTTAAGATTGGTTATAGCTGATTCTCCTTTGTCGGGATGTTTGTTTCAATATTGTTGTTCCTTGCCGGGAAATTATTATATTGCTTTTGTTCCCTTACCGGGATTTCCTTGGGATTTTGTATTGGCTTGAAATAGGAGCGGGTGGTATGCCTACCACAAGATTTAATGAAATGGGATCGGGTGGTACGCTTACCACGAGATATGTTGAAATGGGATCGGGTAGTACGCCTACCATGAGATATGTTGAAATGGGATCGGGTGGTACACCTACCACGAGATATGATGAAATGGGATCGGGTGGTACGCCTACCACGAGATATGATGAAATGGGATCGGGTGGTACGCCTACCACAAGATATGAGAAATGGGATCGGGTTGCACGCCTGCAACGAGATGTGNCGAACGCGAAGCAATCGGGGGTTTATACCTTCGCGAACGCGATCCTGGCCACGCGAACGCGAAGGCCAAAGTGGGACTGGGCAGGGGGACGGGGTAATTACCCTACGCGAACGCGACCCATTGGATGCGAACGCGAGGGCTCGAGGGGATCCTTCTCCGCGAATGCGAGCCTGTTACGCGAACGCGAAGGCCTAATCAGCCTTACCCATTGCGAATGCGAAGGGTATGTCGCGGATCGCGAAGGCCAATTTTGCCCAGTGATTTTAAAAGACCCAAAACAGAACACTTACGGGATTTTATCAAAATTTCACAAACCCCTTCTTCTCCAAAGCTCTTAGGCGATTTTTGAAGCACTTCTTCACCAAAACCTCTTGGGTAAGTAATCTTTAACTTGTTTTTTTCCATTTTCATCAACATCTATTAGATTTCTAGGCCTAAAACATGTGATTAAAGGTAGAAAATTAGGGATTTGGGTAGAGTTAGGGCTTTTTAGTTAATTGTGATTTAGACTTCGTTTTGGGGTTAAATTCCGGAAATAATTATATATTCGGGCTCGTGGGTGAATGGGTGATCGGATTTTGGTTCGAACCTCGTGTTTTGACCAAGCAGGCCCGGGGTCGATTTTTGGATTTTTGGGAAGAATGATTGGAAAGCTATAATTAAGCATTGGAATTGAATTGTTTAGCATTTATTGATGTTATTAAGTCGATTATGTATAGATTCGATTGGGTTGGAGCCGAATTTGAAAGGAAAAGCGGTGATTGAGGTTTGAGTTGGCCGTGGAAGTTCGAGGTAAGTGTCCGGTCTAACCTTAGCTTGAGGGATTAGGAGTTGTGTCTTATTTGCTAATTGCTTCTTATTGAGTACGACGTATAGGCATGGTGACGAGTATCTATTCGTTGGTGTCGAGCATGACCGTGAGTCTTAAATTGATATTTGTTGTGTTCTTAAATGATTCTCCGGATGCTTTAATTGATGAATCTTGATATCGGGCAAGGATTTAGTTTATTTTCGTGGAATTTATTTATGACTGAGTATTGGAAATAATGGAGCTGAGTAGAATTGAGTTAAGATTGGTTATACCTGATTCTCCCTTGCCGGGATGTTTGTTTCAATATTGTTGTTCCCTTGCCGGGAAGTTATTATATTGCTTTTGTTCCCTTTCCGGGGTTTTCTTGTGATTTTGTATTGGCTTGAAATGGGAGCGGGTGGTACGCCTGCCACAAGATTTATTGAAATGGGATCGGGTGGTACCCCTACCACGAGATATGTTGAAATGGGATCGGGTGGTACGCCTACTACGAGATATGATGAAATGGGATCGGGTGGTACGCCTACCACGAGATATGATGAAATGGGATCGGGTGGTACGCCTACCACAAGATATGAGAAATGGGATCGGGTTGCACGCCTGCAACGAGATGTGGACCGAGAGTGAAATCTGCCTTTATTTTTCATTATCCTTGTTAGCAGTTAAATTGTGGTTTCTTGATAATTCTCTTGAGATTTTATTTTATCTGTTATTCCCCCGAAGCATGTTTCCCATTCCCAGCTTTAATTGTTTGCTCTAGTTTATTTTTCCACTGTATGTATGTATGTATATATATATAAAACTGCACAGGTTTATCTGGGGTCTGGTCCTACCCTCGTCACTACCTCGCCGGGGTTAGGCCAGGCACTTACCAGCACATGGGGTCGGTTGTGCCGATACTACACTCTACACTCTGTGCAGATACCGAGGCAGCACTGGGACAACAGCAGTAGTTTGGGAGTCAGCCTTTAGTCCACCGAGACACCGAGGTAGCCCTGCAGGCATCCGTAGGCCCGACGTCTCCTTTATCTTTTATTTTGTTCTGTTATCACATGTATTCGAGACAGACAGTGTTACTTTCTTTCAAACCGTTGTATGTAGTAATCTTAGTAGTCCGTAAATGATGTGACACCAGTTTCTGGGTAGAGGCATATGTGGATTTTCTTATTATTTTGGTTCGTTTTGTCTAAGTCTTCCGCTTAAATCTCATATTCCGCTGTTATTTAAATGCTTATCACTTGTTAATGTATGTTGCGAAAAGGATTGAAACAAAAGAGTTAAGAATTTTAAAATTTCGTGGCTTGCCTAGCTTCTATGAGTAGGCGCCATCACGACCCCCGAGGGTGGGAAATCCGGGTCGTGACATTTTCATGCGTCGCACTAGTGCTTTTTCCTGTCAGACAAAAAAAACCCAACTTCTGAACTTTGGAAATTCTACATAAAATTACACTAATGCCTCGCATTGTGCGTCGCACAGTGCCTCGCACTAGTGTATTTCTTCAGCGGTTGCATCTTTCTTAAATTTTGACGTCAAAAATTGATTCTCGACCCCCGAACACGATCCCGGCTTAACCCTTTGGGCTTTTACTCAGACTTCAAAGCTCAAATAGCTCGTATTCGTTACACAACATCTACATTGCTTAGAATTACTCCTACAAGGCATAAAACACGCAATTAGTGCAAAACACTAGCGATTGATGCTCAAACTCAATTAAAGTGTTGCAAATTAGAGTATAATAAGCGACTAAATACATAATTATATCCTAACATCAACAATCCATGCTACTATCCATCGTCCACAACAATCATGCAATCCATGGTGACAAACACTTCATTTCTGGAGGAGCAGTTGGTAAACTTGATGGAAGCAATCGCTGGCTTGACCAAGTGTATGCAAAATCAAGATGATAGAATCGACAAGATAACAGATAGGGTGGGAATCTTGATGGAAGAAGAATCTACCCACGCACCTGGCAAGCTTCCAGAAGTTCCCGAGAGTGATTCTCCCCCAAGACAAGTAGCATCTGCTAAGGCTATCCCTATCTCATCTGAAGGGATGATTCCAATCGATCAACTTAAGTAGTTCATTGAAGGATCTATTAAGAACAAGTATGAAGTTGCTGCCAAGTCCTCCCTTACATATGCAAATCCGTACACTGCAAGGGTCGATGTGTTGTAGATGCCTGCTGGCTATCAACCTCCAAAGTTTCAACAGTTTGATGGTAAAGGTAATCCAAAGCGACATGTGGCGCACTTCATTGAGACGTGCAACAATGCTGGGACTTATGGATATTAAATCGCCAAGCAGTTTGTCTATGGAGATTAACTCATCAAGCAGTTTGTCCGCTCGCTAAAAGGATATGCTTTTTACTGGTACAAAGACCTTGAGGCTGGATCTATTGATAGCTGGGATCAACTAGAGCAAGAGTTCCTCAATTGCTTTTATAGCACGAGACGTACTGTGAGTATGGTATAACTTACAAATACTCGTCAACAAAAGGGTGAACCAGTCATCGAATTTATCAATCGTTGGAGGAATGTAAGCCTCAACTACAAAGAGAGGCTTAGTGAAGCTTCTGGCATAGAGATGTGCATCCAAGGCATGCATTGGGAACTTCGCTACATCTTGCAAGGTATCAAGCCTAGCACATTTGAAGAACTTGCGACTCGTGCCCATGACATGGATTTAAGCATGGCCTCCATTGGAAATGAAAGGTTTCCTATCAATGAGCCTCACAAAGGGAACGACAAGCAAGAAGTCAGGAAATGAAGCAAGTTTGCACCCAAGTCTGAAAACAAAGAAGTTATGAATGTCAACACATCACCTGTGAAGTTCAAAACGAAGGTGAGCAAGAAGCATAGTACGGAATCCACTTCTTTCAAAATAAACCAAGTTGGAAGTTGACTCTAAAATTAATGCAAGACAAAGAGTACCCATTTCTGGATTTTGATGTGCCAACAATTTTTGAAGAACTATGATAAGTAGGGATTTTAACGTGTTTTATGCTCCTACTTGCCTATACTTTGAATATAAATTGTTACAAAATAGTCCCAAAAGGCTCATAAGTTGTGCTTGATTGCAGGTTTAATCGACAAAGTGACGAAATGTCAAGGATTGGCTCTAAAGGAGTGAAACCTGCTCAAGTATCAAAGACCAAGTAAACTGAGGGCAAACAAGCCTAGTGCGGACCGCACAAAGTCGAATGCGGCCGCACTAGATGGTTCAGAGAGTTGGCAAAACCAGGCTTCAACCAATGCGGCCGCTTTACATATTGCACGGTCCGCGGTGAAGGCTCCGCGGCCGCATGACCATTTTGTGCAGTCCGCAGAATAGAGATTCAGAGAGTTGAAATTGCCAGAGTCCCAGCCCATGCGGTCCGCGGTCATCTTTGTGCGGACCGCGCTAGCTGTCTCTGTGGCCGCGGTCCATTCTGCGCGGTCCGCGGAGCCCAACTTCAAAGAGCCATGTTTTGAAATCCAGGAGCCTAGTGCGGCTGCGGTCCATTTTGTGCGGCCCACACTGACCCCGCAGGGGCATTTTTGTCCAGTTTTTCCAGCTTAATATAAATAGAACATTTTACCATTTTTAGGGTATCAGTTAATTCCAGAATTGAGCTGCGCTCGTGAGAACCTCAATTATAGCCATTTTTGGCATCTTAGCTTCAAATTAACGATAGATTCTTGTACTTTAATTTAGTATTTGATTAATATATCTTGTTCTTCATCTATTTCTTCATTTTCTCTTCAAGCATGAGTAGCTAAACCCATTAGCCAGGGTTGTGGCTCAACCCTAGTGTGGGTAATTGATGTGTATTTTCATCTAGGGTTAGATTGACTATGGGTGTTTCTTATTTGGGTTGATTTTATGTTTTAATCTATAAATTGGTGGTTGCAAACACTGATTTGTGCTTTGTGGATTTGACTCTTCTTGAGAAAGAGAGTCTAAGTCTCCAAAATTGACCCAACAAGGAATTGGGATGGACTCATGAGAAATGATAGTCCCAATTAACGGGCTAAACCTCGAGAGAGTAATCACCCTACTTGAACCCTAGTTGCTTGATCTAATGTGCCTACCCATTTGGTCTTGAGAGAGTCAAGTGGGCAAAATCACTCTCTCTACCGAAAGGTGTGAGAGTGGGTAAAATTATGCAACGGTTATAGCATAAGCCCCAATTATGTCAATCGAACCTTAGTAGCATCTACCCGTCAATTAGCCACCTAGGTGATGATACGACCCTAGTGCCCTTCTTCCCATTAGATACAACTTTAGCAATTATTTCATAGCATAATCTAGTTTCAATTATTAGTTTGATAATATTAGTTTATAATTGAAAAACCCAAAAATGATAAGAAGATCAATTAAGAGCATACACGCGATTCTAGTCTAAGCAGATACCCAACTCCCTTTCTAGCTCTCTGTGGATTCGATCCCGACCCTTATATCGGGTAAAAGCTATTGCAACCCTCTTCTCCTACTTATTAGTAGCGTGGAGTTGGAAGCGATCACTTTTTGGCGCCGTTGCCGGGGAGCTAACGGTTTTGGCTATCTATTTAGTTGGTTTTGTGTGTTGTTCTTCTTTCCTTCTTTGTTACTAATTTGTGTGTGTGATTACTATAGGTACCAAAATGGCTTTAAATGCAAATGACCCTCTTGGAAATGTGCTTGCGGGGGAGGAGGTCGAGGATATTGGAGACGATGAGGTGCCTCTTGTACCTCCCAGACCACGACGAGGCCGCCAGGCCAATGCTAATGACAACGTTCCAGACCCTCCTCCGCCACCTCCAAGAGTAGTTCCTCGGGTGCTACCGAACCAAGGATATGGAAGTGCTATTGTCCCACCCAGAATCCGGGCGGGCAATTTTCAGATAACTAATGTGATGTTGACCTTACTTGAGCAGCGTGGGTATTTCACGGGAGCTGTGTATCAAAATGCCTACAAACATCTAAAAGGGTTCGTGGATACATGTTGGGGTAGCAAACAGATGAATGTGTCCGAAGATGCTCTTAGGTTGAGACTTTTCCCATTCTCACTTCGGGGAAAGGCATTGGATTGGTTAGAGAGACTCCCCAATCATTCCATCACAACTTGGGATGAGTTGGCGGATAAATTTATTGCTAAATTCTTCTCACCTGGGCATATGGCGGCACTTCAATATGAGATATTGGCTTTCAAGCAAGAACCCACGGAACCTTTGCATGAGATTTGGGAGCGGTTTAGAACAATGGTAAAGGAATGCCCCAACAATGATATGACTGAGGCAATGATTCAGCAAACCTTCTATCTGAGCATGAATACTACAAATCAATGCATAGTCAATCAATTGGCCGGGGGTAATTTCATGAAGTTGTCTTATGCTGAAGCTTGCGAGATTCTTGATGAGATGGCGGATACGTCTTCCGCATGGCAAAGTAGGGCCAATGTTCCTCAAGGTGACCCTACGGTTATTCATTTGCATAAGGAGTTACATGACCATGGACAAGCTATAGCGGAGTTGACAACTACTATGAACCAATTGGCTAAGGCACAGTTGCAACAAGTCCAAAACCCTCGCCAAGTGAACGCTATGGAAAGTGTTAATTTGCTTACCAACAAGAGAAGGCAAAGGAGGCAACAAAACCAAGGGAATTCCGAGCAATTTGATGATGAGTGTGATGGGTTTCAAAATGAGGGTTATGATGAGCAAAATGAAGAGGTACAATATGCTAACAACTATCAAGGCCATAGAGGCTACTCTTCGAACCAACAATGGCGACCCCAAGGGAATTGGGGCAATCAACAACAAGGTGGTGGTAATTGGAACAACAACAACCAAGGCGGTAATTGGGGGAACAGTAATCAAGGCAACCAAGGGAATTGGAATGGTAATAACAACAATTGGAACAACAATGGTCAAGGTGGGTGGAACAACAATGGAAACCAAGGCAACCGGGGGCAAGGCTTTCAAAGGCCCCCAATGTACCTACAACCGAACAATCCGCCTCCGTTTCAATCTCAAGGGTCTAGTTCTTCGGGTAATGATATGGGAAGAATAGAAATGATGTTCGAACAAATGATGAAGAAGAACCAAGATTCCGATGCTCAATTGGCTTCCCACAATACCTCCATTCGGAATTTGGAGGTGCAATTAGGCCAAATCTCTCAATCGTTGAATACTCGCCCAAAGGGTGCTCTACCAAGTGATACGGTAGTGAACCCTAAGGGTGGGAACAATCATGTGATGGCAGTTACAACACGAAGTGGGAGAGGCGGTGATGTGCATGCCTCGAAAGATAAGCAAGTTGTGGATGATGATGTTGAGTTGAGAGAAAATGATGTGCCATTGGTAGTTGAAGATGTGGTAGAGAATGAGGTGAACAATGATGTGAGGATTGACATTGATGAAGCCGAGGTGGAAACTCAAGAGGCCGTGAACCCGTCTAGGGAGCACATAATTGACATGCCGGAGTCGGTGGTGCCAAAAGCCAAGGCACCTTTTCCTAGACCACCTCCCCCCTATCCTCAAAGGCTAGCCAAGCAGAAAAGTGACAACCAATTTAAAAAGTTCATTGACATGATGAAGAGCTTATCCATCAACGTACCTTTGGTGGAGGCTTTGGAACAAATGCCTGGGTATGCGAAATTCATGAAAGATTTGGTTACAAAGAAAATATCAATGGACTGTGAAACTATCAAGATGATCCACCAAGTTAGTGCCATAGTACATTCAATGGCCCCGAAATTAGAGGATCCTGGTGCTTTCACTATCCCCTGCACTATTGGTAGTGCAGACTTTGCCAGGGCTCTATGTGATCTTGGGTAAGCATAAATTTAATGCCCTTCTCAGTTTTCAAGACTCTAGGTATTGGGCCTCCAAGGCCAACTTCCATGATATTACAGATGGTAGATAGATCAATGAAGCGTCCTTTGGGTATAGTTGATGATGTGCTTGTCCGGGTGGACAAGTTTATATTGCCGGCCGACTTTGTCATTTTGGATTGTGAAGTGGACTTTGAAGTCCCAATTATTCTAGGGAGACCTTTCCTAGCAACGGGGAAGGCATTGGTTGATGTTGAAGCGGGTGAGCTAACTTTCCGAGTGGGAGATGAAAAGGTGGTCTTCCATGTTTGCAAATCCATGAAGCAACCCAATAGCACCGATGTGTGCTCTTTTGTGGACATTGTCACAGCTGTGATAGTGGATGACACAAGTTCTATGATCAACGTGGAGGATCCCCTTGAGGCCGTGTTATTAAATCTTGATGTCAATGATGATGCAAGCAGAGTAGAGTGTGTCAATGAATTACATGGGATGGGCTCTTATTCCTATGAGCCGAGAAAATTGTCTTTGGATCTTGAAAATCGGAAAACTCCACCAACCAAACCATCAATTGAGGAGCCACCAGTGTTGGAGTTGAAGCCACTTCCTCCACACCTGAGGTATGAATTCTTGGGCTCTAATTCAACTTTACCAGTTATTCTTTCTTCTTGCCTTACTAACATGCAGGTTGAGGCCACTTTGGCGGTGCTTCAAAGGCGAAAAAGGGCAATTGGATGGACTCTGGCGGACATTCGGGGAATAAGCCCCGCATTTTGCATGCATAAAATTATCTTGGAGGATGACGCAAGGACTTACTTAGAACATCAAAGGAGGCTCAATAAGGCAATGCAAGAGGTGGTGAATAAAGAAGTGATCAAGTGGCTTGATGTGGGTGTGGTGTATCTAATCTCCGATAGCTCATGGACTTCTCCGGTGCAATGTGTGCCGAAGAAAGGTGGGATGACTGTGGTGAAAAATGACAACAATGAGCTTATTCCCACTCGAACCATTACCGGGTGGAGAGTTTGCATGGACTACCGGAAGCTAAATAAAGTGACCCGCAAGGATCATTTTCCCTTGCCATTCCTCGATCAAATGCTTGATCGCCTCGCGAGGCGGGCTTTCTATTGCTTTTTGGATGGGTATTCAGGCTATAATCAAATCTTAATTGCCCCGGAGGACCAAGAGAAGACCACTTTTACATGCCCATATGGTACATTTGCTTTCTCCCGGATGCCATTCGGGTTGTGCAATGCTCCGGCAACCTTCCAACGTTGCATGATTGCCATTTTCACCGACATGGTGGAAGACATATTGGAGGTCTTTATGGATGATTTTAGTGTGGTTGGTGATTCCTTTGAAGAGTGCTTGGGAAATTTAGATAGAGTCTTGGCCCGATGTGAAGACACTAATCTCGTTCTCAATTGGGAAAAATGCCATTTTATGGTTGAAGAAGGTATAGTGTTGGGTCACAAGATTTCTAAGCTGGGGATTGAGGTAGACAAGGCTAAGATCGAGGTGATTTCGAGGCAGGTGCCACAGTCTATAGAGGATGCCTTGAAGAAGATACTTGACAACCAGGAGAAGATCCTCAGTACCCAGGCTGATTTGGTGAAGGCAGTGGCTTCACATGGCAAAGCTCTAAAGTAGCTTGCCAAGGAGCACAAGAAGCTGCACAAGACACGGGCTTCCAGGGAGTTTGTGAAGGAGTTGAGGGCGGATGTGGATAGACTGAAGGCAGACCAACTGCCTTTTGATTTATTGTTTGAGGACCCAGCTCCAACAGCAGTTCCAATAGCAGCCCCAGATACAGAGCAAGTACATAGGCTTCCTAGGAAGAAGAGGAAGCTCCCAGTGCAGATGAGGCGATCATCGAGTTGGCCGACCCACCGGAGGCTTCCTCCAGTCAGCCACAGGATGCCCCTGATATTCAGCCTGTCCAGGTCCAGGCCCCAGTCCCAGCAGCTGAGCATCAGGAGACCGGGAACCAGTTTGAGGTTCCCGTGCATACAGAGGACCCGGGGACCATTCATGATCCCATGCAGACGGACACGGCTTAGGGAGTCATCTCTATCCTTTTTCTCTCTTTTTGGTGCTTATATAACTAGTTGGCATTGGGGACAATGCCAGCTTTTATTCGAGGGGGTGCACCCTTCATTTTTGGATGACTGTAAATACTGATACTATTTTATGCTTTCTTGTTTTTGCATTTGGTCTGTATATAACTTTACATTTAGTTACTTTCATCGTATTTTTTATCTTCCTTTTGGTATGTATATAAAGTTACATTATTGTATATATTCATCCCCCGTTGTATATTCATTCCCCGTTTGTACATATTCATTCTATTTTCTATTTTTCGTAATTTTTTTTCGTTTTTAGCTTCTTATATAGGCTCGTAGCTTTTTGTTTTTTTTGACGCTTTTAATAAGCCTTTGGTTTTCTTAATGCCACGGTTCTTTTGAGTATTGTGTGAACCGGGTGGCTCTTCCCAATGATAGATGGCGTGACAACCTTCTTAAGGGTTTGAGTCCGTTTTTTGTTTTTCTTGCTTTTGGTAGTTTATCGTTAAGGGTACCTCAAGCAAAGCTTCACTTGGGCCTAACACATTTGCCTTTGATCCCATGGTCAAAGACAAGTGGTTGTGTTTAGGATGGTGAAAGTAGCAACCTTGAGACTCTTGTGTTGACTAAATAATCATCATGTGGTCTTTCGAACTATTGTGTGCTCAATCGTGACTAAGGTTATTGTGGACCCCCGACTCTATGTCTTTAGCAATCCCGTAGCTTGTGTGGTGAGAAATCAAATTGCGAGTCCAAGTCCCGAGCCATTGGTCTAGAACTTGCCCTGAATGTTTGTTGAGGCAAAATTTTAAGTGAAATTTGACTTGGGAAGTGATTATAGGCTCTCCTTGATCCAAACGATAGTTGAACAAATTCCATAACCTACCAATGATATGATCCCTAATTAACCCCTGTTGAGCCTTAGACTTGTTTCTTTCAAGAACCATGTTACAAGCCTATACCCGTTCTAAATGATACCCTCTCTTGGTACCCGATCTTTCCTTGAGCACATGGCAAAAGTATAAATTTGGGGGAGGGACGAAGATGACAACAAAGTGGTATAAGGCACAAAAATGAAGAAAAGGAAAGGCCATGAAAAAGAAAGAAAAGAAAAACGACAAAAAGAATGCTCAATTTGAGAAAGAATAAAAAGGGATTCAAGAAAAATAAAAGAAAGAAAGGTGTGGAAAGTTGTAAAAGGAGAAAAGAATTGAAATGCATAAGAAAGAGTGACAATGTGTCTCTCTAACCCCTTAGAAAGAGGTGAAATGGCTCAAAGAGTCAAGTGAATTGTGCCAAGTGAATCAAAAGTAGTGCTTAAGGGAAGATGGAACCCACTTGAACAAAAACATGACCTACCCTAACCCAAAAGCCTTCACAATAACTCCACAAAAGCACTATATGATCTTGAGTTGAATGAAGCTTACATTAGTGGATACTTACATAAGGGGCAAGCATATGGTACCTAGAGCCGGACTTGTGACTTTTTCTTGAGAGAGATGAGTGAATTCCCATTAACCTCGTTTTGTGTGTCAATACTCTAAAAGGTGAGGTTTGCTTAGGGAAAGTTGAGGATGTGTGAGTTTGGGTTCCACAACGACCAAAGTAATTGAGAGAGTTCTTTGATGTAATGAGTCAACTCTTGATGCTCTTGAGTCACACTTGATCCATGGTTTTTCAAAGTTTAAATGTTGTTGATGATTCATTCGTATTGAGGGCAATTGTTAGTCCTAATTGATGCTTGTTGAGGTTACTTTAGGATAGCTGGAAATTCTTGGACTTTACCTTAAGGGATGGGTCTTATTTTGTTTGCTTGAGGACAAGCAAAGGCTTAAGTTTGGGGGAGTTGATAAGTAGGGATTTTAACGTGTTTTATGCTCCTACTTGACTATGCTTTGAATATAAATTGTTACAAAATAGTCCCAAAAGGCTCATAAGTTGTGCTTGATTACAGGTTTAATCGACAAAGTGACGAAATGTCAAGGATCGACTCTAAAGGAGTGAAACCTGCTCAAGTATCAAAGACCAAGTAAACTGAGGGCAAACAAGCCTAGTGCGGACCGTACAAAGTCGAATGTGGCCGCACTAGATGGTTCAGAGAGTTGGCAAAACCAGGCTTCAACCAATGCGGCTGCTGTACATATTGCGCGGTCCGCGGTGAAGGCTCCGCGGCCGCACGACCATTTTGTGCGGTCCGCGGAGTAGAGATTCAGAGAGTTGAAATTGCCGGAGTCCCAGCCCATGCGGTCCGCGTTCATCTTTGTGCGGACCGCGCTAGCTGTCTCCGCGGCCGCGGTCCATTCTGCGCGGTCCGCGGAGCCCAACTTCAGAGAGTCAAGTTTTGAAATCCAGGAGCCTAGTGCGGCCGCGGTCCATTTTGTGCGGCCCGCACTGACCCCGCAGGGGCATTTTTGTCCAGTTTTCTAGCTTAATATAAATAGAACATTTTACCATTTTTAGGGTATCAGTTAATTCTAGAATTGAGCTGCGCTCGTGAGAACCTCAATTGTAGCCATTTTTGGCATCTTAGCTTCAAATTAACGATAGATTCCTGTACTTTAATTTAGTATTTAATTAATATGTCTTGTTCTTCATCTATTTCTTCATTTCTCCTTCAAGCATGAGTAGCTAAACCCATTAGCTAGGGTTGTGGCTCAACCCTAGTATGGGTAATTGATGGGTATTGCCATCTAGGGTTAGATTGACTATGGGTGTTTGTTATTTGGGTTGATTTTATGTTTTAATCTATAAATTGGTGGTTGCAAATACTGATTTGTGCTTTGTGGATTTGACTCTTCTTGAGAAAGAGAGTCTAAGTCTCCAAAATTGACCCAACAAGGAATTGGGATGGACTCATGAGAAATAATAGTCCCAATTAACGGGTTAAACCTCGAGAGAGTAATCACCCTACTTGAACCCTAGTTGCTTGATCTAATTTGCCTACCCATTTGGTCTCGAGAGAGTCAAGTGGGCACAATCACTCTCTCTACCGAGAGTGGGTAAAATTATGCAACGGTTATAGCATAAGCCCCAGTTATGTCAATCGAACCTTAGTAGAATCTACCCGTCAATTAGCCACCTAGGTGATGACATGACCCTAGTGCCCTTCTTCCCATTAGATACAACTTTAGCAATTGTTTCATAGCCTAATCTAGTTTCAATTAGTAGTTTGATAATAGTATTTTATAATTGAAAAACCCAAAAATGATAAGAAGATCAATTAAGAGCATACACGCGATTCTAGTCTAAGTAGATACCCAACTCCCTTTCTAGCTCTCTGTGGATTCGATCCCGACCCTCATATCGGGTAAAAGCTATTGCGACCCTCTTCTCCTACTTATTAGTAGCGTGGAGTTGGCAGCGATCAAACTCCTCGAGATAAATCTTATTGAGCTTCTGGAGATGAAGTCGCCAAATGAAGCTGGTAAAATGAACGACCCAATTTACTGCAAATGACATCGACTTGTGAGCCACCCTCTAGAGAAGTGCTTTGTCTTCAAGGAAAAAGTTATGGACTTAGCTTGTGAAAAGAAGATCGTGCTTGAAGATGAGAAAGCAAGCACAAAACAAGTCTCTATCACCTTTGGCTCGTTCAGTTCGGATGAATTATGTGGTTTTAAAGAAAGTAAAGATGAAGAATTACTGGAGAACAACAAAGTTGAAGTTGATCAACCTGATGATGATGAAGTTTGGACGATGATTTGTCGTAGGCGCCACAAAAGGATCCCACGAAAAGAAACAATTGAACAACCAACAAGGAAACTGATGGTAAAAAACAAGGAAACAAAATCCAATTAGGCGTTTGAAGAAAGCAAAAGTAAAGGTGCACCACCATCAAAAGCCATGACATCCAGTGACCATGGAGGGTTTCTTGCCATGTTGGTTCCGCATGAAGATTTCCCGTGATGATATTGAGGCCTCTTGTTGCAATGCTCATAAAGGAGAAAAAAAGGTGATGACCTACCGTTGGCACCATATTCAAAAGATCTCATCAAGTCTATTCCTCAAGAAGTTAACGCGTGCGAGGAAAAAGTTACATTCACAAATGACGATCTTCTACTAGGTGAAAATTTTCATAACCCCCCGTTGTACCTGGTTGCTTATATGCGTGATGAAACGGTAAATCCAATTTTTGTTGATGGAGGACGATTCGCATTGTGAAGGAACTTGGTATTCCCACGAACGAACTCTTGGAAAGCCGTGTGATGATCCAAGGATTCAACCAAGGGAGGCAAAAAGTCATAGGTGTGATCAGGTTGGGAATCACTACTGAAGATAGGCAATCAAGTGCATGGTTGCATATGATCGATGCAAAGACTTCATACAACGTCTTGCTTGGAAGGCCTTGGATACATGAGAATAAAGTGTTTCCATCTACCTACCATCAATATTTGAAATACTACGAGGGTGATGTCGAGAGGAAGATAGTTACTGATGACGAGCCATTCACCGAGGTTGAGTCACACTTTGCCGATGCAAAGTTCTACTTGAAGAACCGCATTGTGAAGGAGCTAAAAGCTGATGATGTCATAAAAATCATGAATGACTAGCCCACAACTAAAAGAGCTGAGGTGACTGCTGGTAAAGCCAAAGCTGTTACTGAGGAGGTACAACCTAACTCTAATAAATCCTATAGAGGGGATATTGCATCTTATGGCGAGAAAGTAACTCCCACGCTCCAATGTGTCCCTAAAAGGAAGTAAGATGAAGGTGAATCATCTAATCTCCAAACTAACATGATAAAGGAGTTAACTCTTCCGGTAAAATGAATTGAGGCAATAAAGTTATCCTCAAAACCACTTGCAGGGTTTGTGTCCCAAAATCGTTTGCAGAATGTGGCACTCCCTACAAGGCGAACATATGAAGGTTTTGATCCTAATACTTACAGGCTGTTTTCAAAAGCCCGATACAATCCCAATGAGCGGTCAAAGTTAGGGAAACTCCCATTAGAAGCTGATACAAGGCAATCACGTGAAGGTTTGGGATACAAGAAACCGTCACCAGTGCGCATCTCCATAAGAAGGGCGAGCATCAATTAATTCATGGTAGAAGATGAATCTACCGCTTCTAACATGCCTTCTGTCTTTGATCGACTTGGAAAATCAATTGTGAGGACTTCCGTGTTTGAGAGATTGGGTCCATTAAAGAAGGGGAATAAGTTCCAGAGAAATTATCAAAGCATAAGGACACTCGATTCGCCTATGATCCAGAAGATCTCTAAGGATGTCCAAAGTTTGGTTCCTTCTAGAATGAGGCGACAAACAAAACTTGTGGTTTCATGTAAAGAAGTATTAAATGTAAAGCCAAATACTGTGGTCTATACTAAGGAACGTGATGAAGACGAAGAAAGTGTGGGTTCTTCTTATCATGTTACCGTACAATGCGAGAATGGTATTTCGTCTCTAATGGAGAATGCCTGAGCCTCGGGATATTAATGAATTGAAAAGTCTGCAGGGAAAGCTAGCATACCTTAGAAGATTCATCTCAAAACTAGCTGGGAGGTGCCATCCATTCAGTCGCCTCATGAAGAAAGGCATTCCTTTCGAGTGGGACCAAGCTTGTAGCAATGCCTTTGAATGTATCAAAACTTACTTGATGAAGCCTCCAGTTTTGGCAGCCCCTATACTTGGAAAGCCGTTAATACTATACATTTTGGCACAAGAAAGGTATGTTGGAGCACTGTTGGCCCAAGAAAATAGTGAGGGGAAAGAAAACTCCCTTTACTACCTGAGTAGGATGATGACACCAAATGAGCTGAATTATTCGCCAATCAAAAAGTTATGTTTGGCCCTAGTCTTCTCAATTCAAAAGTTGAAGCACTACTTTCAAGTTCATATCGTTTGCCTTATTTCTAGGGCAAATCCCATCAAGTTTGTAATGTTAAAACCTGTTAGTGACTGACTAGCAAGGTGGTACCTCTAGTTTCAACAATTTGAAATTGTGTACATCCCTCAAAAGTCTATAAAAGGACAAGAATTAGCGGACTTCTTGGTAGATCACCCTATAACTGATGATTGGGAGCTAACTGACGAACTACCTGATGAGGACGCAATGGTTACTGAAGTTCAACCTCCATGGAAGATGTATTTTGATGGTGTTGCACATCGTGGAGAAGCTGGTACTGGTGTAGTATTTGTCACTCCTCAAGGTGAAGTTCTGCCCTACTCTTTTATGTTGACGCAACTCTACTCTAACAACGTTGCTGAGTATTAAGCGCTAATACTTGGGTTTGAAATGGCTGTCGAAATGAAGCGGTTGCAATTGCATGTCTTTGGTGACTCTTGTCACACCTCCTTTTTTACACACCCGAAGGTATATATAAGGGAGTTTTTCCAATTTAAGTGACATTATTCGAAATGGGATAATTTATTTATCAGAGTCGCCACTTGGGATAGTTTATTTGGTGTCCCAAGTCACCAGTTTATTTTGAATCCCAAATCGAGGAAAATTTTGACTTTCCTTTTGAAGTCTGCGAACCAGAAATTCTGAATAAGGAATTTTGTTAACCCGAGGGAAGGTGTTAGGCACCCCCGAATTCCGTGGTTCTAGCACGGTCGCTTAAACTATTATGATTGGCCTATTATCTGATTTTAATACATGTTTTATCCTATGGTTCGATTTTAACTCTATAACCGCTTTTATTCATTTTTTAGGAGAATTGCAACGTCATTTAAAATACGTCTTGAACCACGTCACATAAATGCACCTGCGGCTCTTGACATAATTTATCTAACATTGTTGGAATTTGGATTTGGGTCATGATCACGTCCAACTCTAGTCCTAAAAAGGATAAGCGATCGCTGCAAATATAATCCGGTCTAAAAGTCCGGAGTCGAATCCCACAGAAAACTAAGGTTTCGCTGTAATTGTTCAATATCGCAAAGAAGACAAGTTTGAACAGTTTCTAAATTATAATATTAAGATTTTTATATCTAACTAATTAACCAACAAATACTATAAAACGGTAAAATTATCAACTAACGAGACAAAGGTTTGGAGACTAAATTAAGGAGGTCTAGAGTTATGATTTCCCCAATTGTTGATTTCATTAGTTGTATGTCTCTTATAGCTTTGACTTAGTTGCCTCTATCAATCATGAACTCTCCAGCTATCATAAATCTCTCTCAAGCAATTATGATAATTTACTTGACGCACTCTCTCAAGCTACGCTAGCTAGATTCACATTACAGTTCACTTAGATCGCACCCGAGGTATCGTTATCTCTAATCCAACCTCTAAACCCTCGGTTATGACTCTCGCCTATACTCCGGGAGTGATGTTGTTCAAACAACTACCTAAATATGCACTCTCTCTCAAGCAGATACATAATAAATAGGAACGGCTAATTGAGGATCCTTTCCATTAACCAAAATCAAAACGTAGTTGAACAAATAGAGATTAACAACTAACTCAAAACTATATTAATATAACAACCAATTCATCCCCAAAAGGTTCCATCAAAACCCTAGAAAACGAATTAGCTATTCATAATAGTATGTAAAACTACAATACTAAAAATCATAACCAACAATGAAAAAATAGGAAGAAGAAGGGGAAAAACTCGTAGTTGAATCTTCCTCCTTGCTCCTAGCGTGTTCTTGCCTCCAAGGGTGTTGTCTAACCCTAAAGTAGTGTCTCCCCCTCCAAAGTGGTGTTTTAGGATGTATTTATATGACCTAGGGTTGATGAGGGGCGGAATTCTTCAATCCAACTTCGGATGGGAGAGCTGGAATCCGCGTCTGCCTTCGCGTCTAGACGCAGACTTTGACGCGGATCCATCTTTTGACATTCTTCCATTTCGCAAAGCGCTCCGTGCCTTTGCTTCGCTTCGCTGTTTTGTGCCTTAACTTTTCTCCTTTTTTCGCGTCCGACTTCGTGCCACGCACGAGAATAGACGAGCTCCGACTCCTTTAGTTTCTTCTTTTTGTGTCGAATTGTCATCTTTTGATCATTTATCATCCAAACTCGTTCATACACATAAGAAACACATAATGAGTATATATCACTTCGAAAATCATGTAATCTCCCGCGACTCACACAAGAATTAATATGCAAATATACTAAAAAAAATGTACTTTTCATCATTTATCATGTCACATAAATGCGCACCCGAGTTTAGGAAATTAATTTTTAAAATAACGCGCCTAAAACAACTACGCACTTTCAAGTTTGCGAGGGCCATGGAAAATTCAACTAATGGCACACCTCGATTTCTAAAGAGTTAACTAGTTTTGTGAGGGCCATGGCTTAGGGGTTTTATTTGGCATGGCATGCCTCAATTTATTTCAAAAAGGATTGCACTCAACTTAAAGCAAACTACGGGTGTTCATAATTTCTTAAAACTAGTTTGGGATTGTTAAGGCCAAGAGTTACGGAAGAAGTAAACTTAACAACCAACACAACTTCACTATGCCAAAATTGTAGCTAACAGTGAACAATTTAAAAGGAGTGACGACCTGATTTTACAAGTTACACAAACACATTCAAGATCGTATGGCTCCATATATGTGCGAAATTGCAATAACTCATATGGTTATTTAATGGTCAACTAAAACACTCAACCAAATGTCTTCACACACAAAATTTGCAGAAAAGATTCTTTCCATTCACGCCAATGGACCACCTAATGGGATGAGTAACGTGAAGTTAAATAAGGAAAATCTAGATCTATTTTTTTAAAAAATTAAGACATCATGAATATTTGCAATAGAGCAGAGTTGAGCTTGCATGTTCAGAATTAATCAATAAAATGGGAAAAACAATTCAGAATCATTAGCCATTACATCATTTTTTAAAAAAACAAATTTGGCTCTTCAGCACAATAATCATAAACAGAGGCCTCAACAGTTCATACTTAGCTAGGCGATTGTGATTTCAACTAAGATTTTAGCTATTCACTACAAAATCGGATGGATTTAGTCGACAGACCAAATTTACATATAATTCAACAGTAAAAATTATCACATAAACAGAATTGATGACAACGAAAATTAACCAACAATCCGACTAGAAGAATACAAAGAATCAAACATATTCATAGAGTCAACAATCCGACTATTCATTCATATTCAAAGGAAGATTTCGGGCAGATGTGTACATACCTAAGCAAGCCGGAATTAAATGAAGAAACACCACAAACAGCTTATGAAATAACGAGCGGAAACCCAGCAACATAACAGAAACAGATTTAGCGACCCAACCACACTTCCACAACCCAGCTGTCACTCAAAAATTCCAGAAAAATTGAAAATAAGAGAGCAGAAATTCAAATAGCCTTCAAATCCTTTATTTTCAGTTTTCGTTTCATCTCTTGGAGTTTGACTAGATCCTCCATGGATTCCGGATTTAATGTTACTTCCGGCCAGATCCGCGATTTGTCACAAACAAGGAAAGACGAGTAAGATGATAAGGAAAGGAGGGAAAGCTTTCTTCTTCTTCTTTGAGTGAAGAGTCCCGTTATTTTCTTGTGATTTTTTGATTTGAGAAGCAATGGAGGAGTTTTTATTTTGGTGTTCTGCTCCAGGAGGTTATCAACGAGAGGGGAGGGGTCTATATGATTCTCCATCTTATGTGTAGCCTAATCCTATCTATATATAGGTCTAAGTCTAGGTTTTAATTGGAAGGGTATGGGTTTTGGGCTAATGGGTTCAAGTAGGGAGATTGGGCTTGGGTTGGACAGATTTTGGTGCCATTTATTTGGGCTGATTTTGGCGTTAAAATGGCCCAAGTTCCGAGTTTAAACCCAATCAAATAAACTCCTTATTTCCTTTTCTCTTTTTTTTTTAAAAATAAAAATCCTAGATTATCTAATAATATGGAATTAAACTAATTATAAAAATTATAAAAGCTACTTAATCCTAAATTAAAAGAGAAAAAAATCAATAAAAGGAAGTGTAAAAATGCAGTACTTTTTTGGTGATTTTCAATTTTTAATAAAACAAATAATTATTGGTTAATTCTAAAAATGTAAAAACAAATTCTAAATGCAATGCATGATATTTTGGTATTTTTTTCATGATTTAAATAAAACTTAAAGATGCAAGAAAAATGCAAACAATTAATAAAAATCTATAAAAATTCCTAAAAATGGTAAATAATTAAGAAAAAATCTATTTTCTTTGGTTTTATAAGAGCAATTCATATAGGGCAAAAATCACGTACTTACAGCTGCCCCTCTTTGCTCGGAAACATGAAGAGTTTTCGGGAAAAGATAAAGTGAGCAATATGAGGGATTTTTGCCCGTTTGAAACTCCATGAGAAGCATTTTTTGAAAGAGTTTGACCGAACCTTGCTTCAGAGGTTGCCTACATATCCTTGGCTGTAAAGGAATCAGGTCAGTGTAGTTCTGGAATTTTCGGTAGCTGGGACTACCAGGAGCTGTGATTTCACCGCTGTTGCTGCTGCTACTGCTTGCTGACCTCCTTATTACACCAAAATGAAAAATAATAAGCTAAACTCTTAAGCCTATCAAGGTTACGAGTTACAAGATTCCTATGCTATAAATCTTTTGAAGCTTGATTCTGGGCCTTAGCTGTGTTCTTGAATGGTGGACTCCGATCTGAATCTTTGAATGCTCGGTCAAGCCTGTAGGTGTTTGGTTCTTTCTTCAGGCTTTGGGTCAAGGCGGGACATGCGAAGCTTGTGACTTCAAATCATATCTTGGAAGCACGTCAAGCATCTTTTTCCGCTTCAACCTTTTGAATTCACTTCTTTTTTCTATTCTTTTCTTCTTTTCTTTTTCTGGATTGGACTCATTCTTTTGGTCATCTCGAATCCTGTGCCTCGCAGGTCAGACTGCTCAGATTACCAAACAACAAAAAAACGAACGAAATTTTTTCTGCCCCAGTTTTACTAGAAAAATTTCGTGAGTTATTTGTAACTTAAGATCTAAACCTTTTCTCTTTCTTTTTTTGAAAAGCGATAAAAATAAAGGATTGTTGTCTTTAGGAGGAAAAGAATATGGAATAGAGCCCTATTCTAAATCTCACAACTGGGGATTGAAGCACTATGTTGGCTAAAAGGCGACTAGGGATGTGGGGAGACCCTATGTCTAAAATCTCAACTTTAGGGATTGGACCCTAATGTTGGCAAAAAGGTGACAGGATGGGGGCCCTATGTCTTACGGTTTTTGTTTTAGTAAATTCAACTCAGGGATTGGAGCCCCAATGTGTGGCGAGAAGAAGACTAGGGATGGAAGCCGTATGGTTAAAATTAAACTCAGGGATTGGAGCCTAATGTTGGCAAAAAAGGCGGACTAGGGAATGGAGGGCCCTAGGTGTCTAAATTCACTACAGTATTGGAGGCCCTAATGTTGGGCTAAAAGCGACATAGGGAATGGAGGCCCCTATGTCTAAAACTCTCACTCAGCGGGATTTGGAGCCCTAATGTTGGCAAAAAGGCGACCAGGGAATGGAGGCACTATGTCCCTGAAAATCTCAACTCAGGGATTGGAGCCCTAAATTGTTCCCAAAAAGGCGACTAGGGAATGGGGCCGCCTATGTCTTAAAATCCTCAAGTACGCGGATTGGAGCCCTAAATGTTGGCAAAAAGGCGAACTTAGGGAATGGAGGCCCTATGTTAAAATCTCAACTTAGGGATTGGATGCCTTAATTGTTGGCAAAAAGGCGACTAGGGAATGGGAGGCCCTATGTCCTAAAAATCTCAACTCAGGGATTGGAGCCTAAATGTTGGAAAAAACATGGCGACTAGGAATGGAGGCCCAATGTCTAAAAATCCTCAACTCGAGGGAATTGGAGTCCCCCCCCCTAATTGTTGGTAAAAGGACGACTAGGGAATGGAAGGCCTATGGTCTAAAACTCAACTCGGGGATTGGAGCACCTAATGTAGGTAAAAGGCGACTAGGGAAATGGAGGCCCTCTGCCTAAAAACTCACTAAGGGATTGGAGGCCCTAATGTTGATAAAGGCGACTAGGATTGAGGCCCTATGTCTAAAAACTCAACTCTGGATTGGAGCCTAATGTTGGTTAAAAGGCAACTAGGAAATGGAGGCCGTATGTCTAAAATCTCACTCAGGGAATTGGAGCCCTAATGTTGGCCAAAAAGGCGACTAGGGAATGGAAGGCCTATGTCTAGTAATCTTCAACTCAGGGATTGAGCACTAATGTTGGTAAACGGCGACTAGGGAATGGAGGCTCTACATGTTTAAAAAACTCAACTCAGGGATTGGAGCCCTAATTTGGTAAAAGGCGATGGAATGGAGGGCCGTATGTGTAATAAACTCAACTCGAGGGATTGGAGCCTAAACATTGGTAAAAAGCGTAAAAGATTGAGGCTGGGAATCCCTAAGGCTATCAATTTTTTTTCAGGATTTTTCTTTTATTTCACTTTTTTTTCATTTCAATTTCCTGCTCTTTTTTTAGTAAAAAAAAGCAGGAAAGATTTGGAGGAGAACTTGCTTTTTGGATTGATAATTGCTGGCATAGCTTGTTTTTTCAGCCCTTTTGCCATCAGTTTCTTTTTCCGTTTTGGTTGCATTTGCTTCTTGCCACGGTTGCTTTGGATTGCACCTGTTTTCAAATTTTTCAAACAAAGAACAAATTGGTTAGTTTGGAAACAGTGGTTGGTTTTGTGGCCTTGATTATCTCTATCGCTTGATCTCGGCCCCGCTTCTTTGAGAAGATCTTCAGTTGCAATGCTTGTTTCTGGGGACCAATTTCAATTTCAGGCCCTAAAGACCTTTTGGTTTTTTCCAGATATTGCCATGACGGTTGATTGGTGGAACTCAACCCTTTGACTTTATTTTGCCTTCGGTCCAGGCCTTTCCTTTCACTTACTATTCTTTGTTTTTTCTTTTTTTTCTTTTTTTTTTCTTTGTTTCTTTTTTTTTTCTTCTTGTTCTTCTTTTTTCTTTCTTTTCTTTGGGAATTGGGAACTTTTGGCCTCCTCATAGCTTTGGCTATGTCAAATGGGCTAGTCGCGGTGGGAATTATCTCTTCCAACTTTATTTCGCCTTTGTAGCCTTTCTTTTCCCGCTCGCTTCTTTCTTCCACTTCAATTTCAGGAGCATTTGGTGGTTACCTTTGGGCCCTTCTTTTTCAACTTTGCTGGCAGTTAGCCACGTGGGACTTTAACCTTTTCAACTTCATTGCCTTTTATAGGCACTTTTCGATTTGATTTTCTCTCTTCCAGAGAGTTTTCAATTTCGGAGCATCGGCCGCCAGACCAGTCGAGGTTCGACTTGATGCCACCCTGCTGAGGCTGGGGGCTTTCTTTGCACAGTTGGCTCGTGTCAACCATGAAACAATTGTAAATCAGTCTTACGCATCTTTTCTTTGTCTTAGTTTCGGAACAGAGTTATGACCGGAAAGGGATTCAAGAGAAATAAACATAGACATGGAAAGTGAGTTTAAACACAAGAGTGTCCCTTTTGGGGAAAGGAAAGAAGGGACTTTCTGGAGTACATGCGCGGATTTCAAATGAACATGAACTTGCCTTTGTTGGACTAGATTTCCTGATCTAGTAAACCGTCCGACTCTCAGAAATTCATCAATAAATTTGCCTTGAAACGAGAACCTTGCGAGGACTCTGTCCGATGCCGATGTTCGTTGAGGATCAACTCTCTTTCGCATCAGGGCGCTCGTTTGGCAGGTTTTCGACGAGCTGACCTCTCTCGTTTTCTTTTCTTCCACCATATAGCCTTAATAGTGCTTGGCAGTTTGCGGGCGAGTTTTTCAACTAACAAGAACTCTCGTCATTTTGATTTTTCTCTTGGCTTACCATCGCCTTATGGTGCTTGTGTGGGTTTTCCACCAATAAGACTTCTCATCATTTTATCTTCTTTCTCATTTTTGACTGTATCGGATCCAATAACCTCCACTCCGTTGCCGCATTTTGAAACCATCTTTGTTGATTGATCAGAAGGGACCTTGAAAAAGGTTTTAGGGTAAACATTAATTTGGATTTGTGAATTACAACATTTGGAACCTTTTGGGCGGGATCATTTGCCGAACCATTATACTTCTGCCCCAGTTTCAGTTTTTGGGGACTTTGGGACTTTTTATATTTGGTGTGACTGAACCCCAGAGAGAGGCTGCCTACCGTATCCTTTCGGAATCCGTCGAAGCGTAGTTCAGGGAAAACATTTTGTTTTTGATTTTTTCTGTTTTGGTTTAGTTTTTTCAATTTTTGTCTTTCTTTTCATTTTTCATTTCTTATTTCCTTTTTCCTCTCTTTTTTTTCATCTTTTTCTCTTCTTCTCTTCTTCTTAACTTTTCTTCTTCTTTTTTTTTTTTCATTTTCTTTCCCTTTCTTCTTTTTTTATATCCATTTTTTTTTTTTTTTATTTTTTTTTCATTTTTCATCTCATATTTTTTTAGTAACACTTTCAGGTTTCCAAAGAGGGTAATCAAAGAAAAGTAACCGGCTCAAAGGGTTTGCAAGAGGCTTGACTGGTGTTTGATTAGTGAAGAAAGAAAGCCTTCCTTCATTCCCACCGGAGAGCATTAATGCCCTGTATAAAGATCCAACATAGTTACCTTTTGACTGCTTTGCATTGACAGTTTGTTTCCAGGGACATTTCCTTGATGTGTCCTAAAAGTACAATTGTACTCTTTTGGCAGTTACTCTTGTTTTGTATGTTGGACCTTTTCCAATTCTGGAACCAAATTTTCCTTCAGTTGTTCCGAACTCTTTGTTTTATTTCCTTAAAACTTTTATCCTTATGGGGATTCTAATCCTTGATTCACATTATTTCGAAGTCTGACAAGTATTTTAGGAATCTAGGCATGAAGTCGCAAGCCATGTTCATATTAATTGAAATCTCATTTGAAGAACTACAAAGAGAATAAGAAAATGACAAATTAAGAAAAAGAACTGATTTTATTTTTTTTATTTTTTAGATTTGATTTTTTTTTGATTTTTGCAGATAGTAGGATTGTACATCGGAAAGTTAGACAATAAAGTAACATCCGATCAGCACCCTGAGAAATCCGAATTGCAGAAAGGATAGCAAGACTGGCTACGAAGCACTCCCCGCCTGATGGGAACTTTCATGCTTTGGCGCCATTTTTTTTTGGATTTTTCTTCTGTCATCGGCAATGGCTGTCAATGGCCTTCAGCGCCGATCAAATTCCTCTCTTCACAAATCATTCCGACTATTGGCCAGTCCGTTGTGGGCAGGCAACAGGTTGTTCATCAATATCAGGAGCTTCTTCAATCCGAAAAATACATTTCTTTTCAGCTTCCAATACAAATCCTCATAATCGGCCCTTTTGAGGGTCCAATAAGTCCTCTGTACCATTCCCTACTGCTCCAGAGGTGGGTATCCGCAGCTAGCATTAGCTCGGTGCGAGGGGGACTCGGGGTTTTGGCCGGTTCGGGGCCAAACTGGCTGGCATATGATTGTTAGCGCTGATTAGCTTTTGGAACAGCTTTTGATAACGATTTTCACAATAGGGTGAACTGATTTCTTTCTGAAAGGCTCTCTTGGCGAGGATGTATTGGGGGGATATTTGGGTTGAGAGGATTATATAGAGCTTGGTAAGGATGGGCCATTTCTTGGAGGTGGACTCGGGTTTTTGTTGGATAATGTTTGTGGCCAGGTGTAAGATTGCGCGCTCATCCCCTGCATAGGGAGGCGGTGCAAACGATAAGCAGCATGTTTGAAAGGGATATTAGTGTGGTGGGACGATAAGAGGCAACATATGATTGGCTGAATGACCTGCGTGCCCCCTCACGCTTGAAATCGTCATGAACTCCCTCTTCACTCCATAATTGTTTATCAAACCCTCCGACCATTTTGAGCAGACTGTGATGTTGACCTTAAAAGCAGCTTGACTCCAAGATTCGACCTATTTTAAAAAACCGTTTCAACCATTTCCCCATTTTTAATAGCCTCAGCAAATGGCTTTACCCACAATCAGACATCATGTTCTGGAAGAGTAGTCGGCCTCTTTGGGCCCTTGCGCTAGGAAGACCGCTGCCCTTTCATTGTTTCGTTCCATTCGAGGCTTTACCTGGTAGCTTGCTCAACGGGCCATTCTGACGGCTAATATTTCGCGGAAGCTTCCGCGGGTTTTTTTCTTTTTCAAATATTGGACGGAGTTTTCTGTGGTGGAGCGATGTCCAACATTATTGGAAACTGACGACAAAAATCGTCGGGCATATCGTCCACACGTGCCAATGGGTATTCTTGATCCGTATACCACTCAGAAGGCGATTCGGCGAGAGCTTTCCCCAAATTAGGCCATTAAACAGCTCCTTTTTTCCACCAGCACCCCCTCAACTGTTACAGTTCGTTTCAGAATGAGCGACCGGGTTCTCCGTGCCCGTTGTACTTTCAAATTTTGGCATCTTTGAAGCGCAGCTGGAAAGAGGACATAGGGAAACATACAGACGGTCATAGTATGAGACACTCTTTTGGCCACTCAGACCTTGCATGTTTTTTCAGCTTTGTTCCAGTCTTCATCTCCGAGCAATTTCCTCTTGTCGGGATTTTTAACAACCTTTTCTTTGCTCACTGAGAGATCATACTGCGGGAGTTGAGTGAAAGAGAATGCGGTCACATATGTTATATCTGAATTGAAGCTGTGGACCCATGAAAGGAGAACATTAGAGGCGTGCATTGGAGCCGGTGGGGCCTTGGGGGCGACCACAAAGGCAATGTCAGGATCATTGGAGGGCCCTGGAGGGTGCCCGCCTGGATGCGGGGTTGGCTGTGACAGACCACCCGTCTATCTCATGTGTTCTGCTCCGTTTTTCCGTTTATTTCTTCTTCATATTTCGTTATCGGTATGTGGTGTGTGAGAGTTGATTTGGATTGGTTTTGATAAGAAATGAGACACTTAGTCTCTTTAAGGAAGGCTTAGTTGGAAAGTCAACCAGACGTTGACTTATGAGTTTATAAGGCTCGGATGTGATTTTCGGTGATTTCGGGAAGTGGATTTCTGACTTAGAAGTGCGTCGGACTTGAATTTTGGAGGCCCGGTGTAGAGTTTAGGCTTAGAATTGCAGTTAGTATTTTTGGCAAAATTCCCGGTTGTCGTGAAGATTTTGATCCGAAGGTCGGAATGGAATTCCGAGAGTTTGCTGTAGCTTCGATATGTGATGTGCGATGTGTGTGCAAAATTTCAGGTCATCGGAATCGTTTGTTGGGTTTTTGATCGAATGCGTAATTCGGAAGTTTTTTAAGAACTTTAGGCT
>NW_017674341.1:0-8608 GCF_001879085.1 Nicotiana attenuata | reverse complement strand
GAACGAAATTTTTCTGCCCCAGTTTTCATTAGGAAAATTTCGTGAGTTATTTGTAACTAAGATCTAAACCTTTTCTCTTTTTTTTTTGAAAGCGATAAAATAAGGATTGTGTGTCTTTAGGAGGAAAGAATATGGAATGGAGCCCTATATCTAAAAATATCAACTAGGGATTGGAGCACTATGTTGGCAAAAGGCGACTAGGGAAGGAGGCCCTATGTCTAAAAATCTCAACTTAGGGATTGGAGCCCTAATGTTGGCAAAAAGGTGACTAAGGAATGGGGGCCCTATGTCTAAAATCTCAACTCAGGGATTGGAGCCCTAATGTTGGTAAAAAGGCGACTAGGGAATGGAGGCCCTATGTCTAAAAATCTCAACTCAGGGATTGGAGCCCTAATGTTGGCAAAAAGGCGACTAGGGAATGGAGGCCCTGTGTCTAAAAATTCAACTCAGCAATTGGAGCCCTAATGTTGATAAAAGGCGACTAGGGATTGGAGGCCCTATGTCTAAAAACTCAACTCAGGGATTGGAGCTCTAATGTTGGTAAAAGGCGACTAGGGAATGGAGGCCCTATGTCTAAAAACTCAACTCAGGGATTGGAGCCTTAATGTTGGTAAAAGGCGACTAGGGAATGGAGGCCCTATGTCTAAAAACTCAACTCAAGGATTGGAGCCCTAATGTTGGTAGAAAGCGTAAAAGATTGAGGCTGGGAATCCTAAGCTATCAATTTTTTTTCGGATTTTCTTTTATTTCACTTTTTTTTTTCATTTCAATTTCCCCTCTCTTTTTTTTTAGTAAAAAAAATGCAGGAAAGAATTTGGAGGAGACTTGCCTTTTGGATTGATAATTGCTGCAAAGCTGTTTTTAGCACTTGCACATTTCTTTTTCCTTCTTGGTTGCATTTGCTTCTTGCACGGTTGCTTTGGATTGCACCTGTTTCAAATTTTCAAACAAAGAACAATTGTTAGTTTGAAACGGTGGTTGGTTTTGTGGCCTTGATTATCTCAATCGCTTGATCTCGGCCCAGCTTCTTTGATGAAGATCTCAGTTGCAATGCTTGTTTGGGGACCAATTTCATTTCAGGCCCTAAGAACTTCTGGTTTTTCCCAGATTTTGCCATGACGGTTGGTTGGTGGAACTCAACCTTTTCGACTTTATTTTGCCTTCGTAGGCCTTTCCTTTCTCACTTCCTATTCTTTTTTTTTTCTTTCTTTTTTCCTTTTTCTTTTCTTTTCTTTGGGACATTGGGGAACTTTTGGCTCCTCAAGCTTTGCTACAACGGCTAGTCGCGTGGGAATTCACCTCTTCCAACTTTATTTCGCCTTTGTAGGCCTTTCTTTTCCGGGTTCTTTCTTCCAACTTCAATTTCAGAGCATTTGGGGTACCTTGGCTTCTTCAACTTTTGCCTAGGCAGTTAGCCACGTGGGACTCAACCTTTTCAACTTCAATTGCCTTTATAGGCACTTCGATTTGATTTTCTCCTTCCAAGAGTTTTCAATTTTGGAGCATCGGCCGCCATGACCAGTTGAGGTCGACTTGATGCACCTGCTGAGGCTGGGTGCCTTTTTGCACATTGGCTCGTGTCAAATGAGAACCTTGTAAATCAGTCTTACCATCTTTTCTTTGTCTTAGTTTCGGAACAGAGTTAGACCGAAAGGGATTCAAAGAAAACAAACAATGGAATGGAGAATGAGTTTAAAACAAGAAGTGTCCCTTTCGGGGAAAGGAAAGAAGGACTTATCTGGAGTACATGCGGACTTCAATGAACATGACATGCCTTTTGGACTAGATGCCTGATCTATGTAAACCGTCCGACTCTCAGAAATTCATCACAAATTTGCCTTGAAATCGAGAACCTTGCCAGGACTCTGTCGATGGTTGTGAGGATCCTCTTTTCGATCAGGGGCGCTCTATGCAGGTTTTCACGAGCTGACCTCTCTCATTTCTTTTCTCACCATCGCCTTATAGTGCTCTTTGCGAGTTTTCACTAACAAGACTCTCTCATTTTGATTTTCTCGGCTTACCATCGCCTTACGGTGCCCGTGTGGGTTTTCACCAATAAGACTTTCTCATTTTATTTCTCTCATTTTGACTGTATCGGATCCAAGTAACTCCATCCTCCCATTTTGAACCTCTTTGCCGATTGATCTGAAGGACTTGAACAAGGTTTAGGGTAAAAAGAATTTGGATTGAATTACAACATTGGAACCTTTTGGGCGGGATCATTGCCGAACCATTATAACTTCTGCCCCAGTTTCAGTTTTGGGGACTTTGGATTTTTATTTTGGTGTGACTGAACCCCAGAGAGAGGCTGCCTACGTATCCTTTTGGAATCAAGTCGAACGTAGTTCAGGGAAAACATTTTGTTTTTGATTTTCTTTTTTTTTTCTGTTTTGTTTTGTTTTCATTTTTCTTTCTTTTTCTTTCTTTTTCATTTTTCATTTCATTTCCTTTTTCCTCTCTTTTTTTTTCATCTTTTCTCTTCTTCTTCTTCTTCTTCTTCTTCTTCTTTTTTTTTTCATTTTCTTTGCCCTTTCTTCCTTTTTTATATCCATTTTTTTTCTTTTTTATTTTTTTTCATTTTTCATCTCATTTTTTTTAGTAACACTTTCAGGTTCCAAAGAGGGTAATCAAAGAAAAGTAACCGGCTCAAAGGGTTTGCAAAGGGCTGATGGTGTTTGGATAGTGAGAAAGAAAAGCCTTCTTCATCCCAACCGGAGAGCATTAATGCTGTATAAAAGATCCAACATAGTACCTTTTGACTGCATTTGCATTGACAGTTGTTTCAGGGACATTTCCTTCGATGTGTCCTAAGTACATTGTACTCTTTTGGCAGTACTCTTGTTGTAATGTATGGACCTTTCCAATTCTGGAACCAATTTTCCTTCAGTTGTTCGAACTCTTTGTTTTATTTCCTTAAACTTTATCCTTATTGGGATCTAATCCTTGATTCATTATTTCGAAGTCTGACAGTATTTTAGGATCTAGGCATGAAGTCCGCAAGCATGTCATATTATTGAAATCTACATTTGACAGAACTAAAAAGAGAATAAGAAAAATGACAAGATTAAGAAAAGAGACTGATTTTTATTTTTTATATTTTTTGATTTGATTTTTTTTTGATTTTTGAAGATAGTAGGATTTACATCGGAAAGTAAGACAATAAAGTAAAACATCCGGATCACACCCTGAGATAATCCGAATGCAGAAAGGATAGCAAGACTGGCTACCGAGACTCCCGTCTGATAGGGAACTTTCATGCTTGGCGACCATTTTTTGGATTTTCTTCTGTCTCGGCAATGGCTGCAATGGCCTTCAGCGCCGGATCAAATTCCTCATCTTCACAAATCATTCCGACTATTGGCCAGTCGTTGTGGGCAGGCAACAGGTTGTTCATCATATCAGGAGCTTCTTCAATCCGAAAAATAATTCTTTCAGCTTCAATCAAATCCTCAACTGCCCTTTTGAGGGTCCAATAGTCCTCTGTACCATTCCCTACTGCTCCAGAGTGGTATTCGCAGCTAGCATTAGCTCGGTGCGAGGGGGACTCGGGGTTTGGCCGGTTCGGGGCCACTGGCTGCAATAGATTTAGCCTGATTAGCTTTTGGAACAAGCTTGAATACGATTCACCAATAGGGGTGAACTGATTCTTTCTGAAAGGCTCTCTTGGGCGAGGATTGTATTGGGGATCATTTGGTTGAGGATTATATAGAGCTTGGTAAGGATGGGCATTTCTTGGAGGTGGAGCTCGGTTTTGTGGATAATGTTGTGGCCAGGTGTAAGATTGCGCGCTCATCACCGCATAGGGAGGCGGTGCCACAACATAAGCAGCATGTTGAAGGGGATAATAGTGTGGTGGGACGATAAGAGGCACATATGATTGGCTGAATGACCTGCGTGCCCCCTCACGCTTGAAATCGTCATGACTCCCTCTTCACTCCCATATCTGTTTATCAAACCCTCCGGACCATTTTGAGCAGACTGTGATGTGACCTTAAAAGCAGCTTGACTCAAGATTCGACCTATTTTTAAACCGTTTCAACCATTTCCCCAATTTTAATAGCCTCAGCAAATGGCTTACCCACATCAGACATCATGTTCTGGAAGTAGTCGGCCTCTTGGGCCTGCAGGAAGACCGTGACCCTTTCAGTTTCGTCCATTGGAGGCTTTACCCTGGTAGCTTGCTCACGCCATTTGACGGCATATTCGCGGAAGCTTTCCGCGGTTTTCTTTTTCAAATTGGACAAGGAGTTTCTGTGGGGAGCGATGTCCACATTATATTGGAACTGACGGACAAAATCTCGGGCCATATCGTCCCACACGTGCCAATGGGTAATTTCTTGATCCGTATACCACTCAGAAGCGATTCCGGTGAGGCTTTCCCCAAATTAGGCCATTAACAGCTCCTTTTTCCACCAGCACCCCTCAACTGGTTACAGTATCGTTTCAGATGAGCGACCGGGTCTCCGTGCCCGTTGTACTTTTCAAATTTTGGCATCTTGAAGCCAGCTGGAAAGAGGACATAGGGAAACATACAGAGGTCATAGTATGAGACACTCTTTTGGCCACTCAGACCTTGCATGTTTTTCAGGCTTTGTTCCAGGCTCTTCATCTTCCGAGCAATTTCCTCTTGCTCGGGATTTTTAACAACCTTTTCTTGCTCCACTGAGAGATCATACTGCGGGAGTTGAGTGAAAGAGCATGGGGTCACATATGTTATATCTGATTGAAGCTGTGGACCATGAAAGGAGAACATTAGAGGCGGTGCCATTGGAGCCGGTGCCTGGGGGCGAACCACAAAAGGCATGTCAGGATCATTGGAGGGCACTGGAGGGTGCCCGCATGGGATGAGCGGGTTGGGCTGTGACGACCCGACCCGTCATCTCATGTGTTACTGCTCCGTTTTTCCCGTTTATTTCTTCTTCATATTTCGTTATCGGTATGTGGTGTGTGAGAGTTGATTTGGATTGGTTTTGATAAGAAATGAGACACTTAGTCTCTTTAAGGAAGGCTTAAGTTGGAAAAGTCAACCAGACGTTGACTTATGAGTTATAAGGCTCGGATGTGATTTTCGGTGATTCGGGAAGTGATTTATGACTTAGAAGTGCGATCGGAATTGATTTTGGAGGCCCGGTGTAGAGTTAGGCTTGAATTGGCAGTTAGTATTTTGGCAAATTCCGGTTGGTAGGTGAGATTTTGATCCGAAGGTCGGAATGGAATTCCGAGAGTTGCTGTAGCTTCGATATGTGAT
Source organism: Nicotiana attenuata (assembly GCF_001879085.1). NCBI lineage: Eukaryota > Viridiplantae > Streptophyta > Magnoliopsida > Solanales > Solanaceae > Nicotiana > Nicotiana attenuata. The sequence continues at coordinate 3,360 of NW_017674341.1, read as the reverse complement.
TTGCGATGTGTGTGCAAAATTTCAGGTCATTCGGACATCGTTTGGTTGGGTTTTTGATCGAATGCGTAATTCGGAAGTTTTTAAGAAACTTAGGCTTGAATCCGATGTGATTTGATGGTTTTAGCGTTGTTTGAAGTGTTTTGAGGATTGGAACAAGTTTGAATAAGGTATTAGGATGTGTTGGTGTTTTTGGTTGAGGTCCCGGGGGCCTCGGGGTGAATTCAAGTAATTAAACGAGAGTTTTTAAAGTTTGCTTTAGGTCTGTTGCTGCTGTCATCTGATATTTTCGCTTCTGCGGAAACGGACCGCAGAAGCGGTTCCGCAGAAGCGGGTGAGCGATCGCAGAAGCGATCCTTGAGGGCTTGGCAATTTCCGCAGAAGCGAGAGGCAGTCCGCAAAAGCGGACATCGCAAGAGCGGTTTGCGATCGCAGAAGCGGTCCTGGGGATTTTAAGTTAGACCGCAAAAGCGATTATTTTGACGCAGAAGCGGAGACTTGGCTGGGTTTAAGTGAACAGTGTTTTCACGATTTTGAAAGAGAAGAAACATTTTGGACTTCGGACTAAGGAGATTTTGGGCGATTTTTGAAGAGGGTTTCGAGGGCTATCATCAGGTATGGATTCTTGGACTTAGATTATGATATTATGATGTATAAACATGGATTAACACTGAAAACCCAAGGAATTAAAGGGTAAAAATGGAGGTTAGGGCTTGAAACTTAAGAAAGTTAAACTAGGGATTTGAGTGGTCAAATGGACTTCGATTTTGGTGAATTTTATATGTATGGACTCGTGGCGAGACGAGGAATCCGGTGATGTAAATTTTGTAAGTTTTTGAGAAGCGGACCCGGGGCTCGGGTTTTGCTAGTTTCGAGATTCTGGCTAATTTTCGATTGTTTTCGATTGGGAATTGTTCCCTTAGCATATTTTGCTGTATTCGCTCTGATTTTGGTAAGATTCGACGCGCGTGGAGGCCGATTCGAGGGGCAAAGGCGTCGCGAGCTAGGGATTTCACCGGTTTGAGGTGAGTAATACTTGTAAATAATATCCTGAGGGTTTGAAACCCCGGATTTGCACATCATAGTGCTGTACTGTGGTGACTTGCACGCTAGGTATGAGTGTGGGGTAGAGAACCGTTGGGGATGGTGAGTTGGTCCGTCCCGGTTGTTGATTTTACTGCGTAATTGACTAAAACCTGCTTGATGCTATCGTGATTTGGGCTGATTGCCATGTTTGGGGCTTCGTGCCGATTATTTGAATCCTTTAGGGATTATTATTGCTGTTTTCATGACACTTAGCATGTTAAATGACTTCAGTCCTAAGTTAAACACAGTTTTGAAATGTGCGGTCATATTGCTAAAAGTTTAAAGACTTAAATTGCATTTTTCTGATGTTTGAGTTAAAAGCTATTACTTGACATTGCCCGAGTGGCTCATTTGCATTGATCTGGACTGAATATGGATCGGGCTGACGCCGCAGCGATACTATGATGATATTGCACTTGGGCTGTAGGAGCCCCTCCGGAGTCTGAACCCCCACAGTGAGCGCGGGTACCCAAATGGATCGGGCTGCGCGCCGCAGCGGTCATGTGCATTTTATTGCATTCATCCATTGGTTCCTGTTTGTACTACGTGGTATGACATTCAGCACTCTCATATCGTTGGCAGCCATGCTACTTCGTGCACTGTTTAGCAGATACCCTGGTGTTATTTGTTAACTGAGTGTTGTGCCCGAGGGGCTGACTTATGTGCGGACTTGCACTATCTAATTACGCATTCATTTGCTTGACTGTTGGAAAAAGGATATTTTCAAAAGAGGTTTTTAACTGAGCCAGATATTTTCTAATGGATTTTTTATGGTTTTACTGTTTTCTCAAAGGGTTGTACTGTCTTATATAGCATGATGGAGTGCTCTTACGTGATTTCTTGCCTCTCAGTTATTATTTACTCTTATTACTCACTGAGTTGGAAGTACTCACTTTACTCCCTGCACCTCACGTGCAGTTGCAGGTATCGTTCATCCGGTAGCGAGTTATTAGCGGATTGAAGGTATTGTTGTTGTAGCTGAGCAAGGTGACCGCCAGCGTTCGCGGCACCGGATGTTGTCTTTTGTTTTCCAGAAATTTTACTTGTATATATTTATTGGCCTGTAGTTGTGTTAAGGTTTCCTTAGATGCTCGTGACTTGTGACACCCCGGTCGGGTAGTAATTAACAGTTTCTAATGCCATTAAGTTGTATCTTCTATTAATTTATGTTTAATAATTGTTAGTGAAAGGATTTGGGTTAGTTGGCTGGCCTTGTCTTCACGAGGGGCGCCATCACGACCGGGTATGGGAATTGGGTAGTGACAAGTTGGTATCAGAGCCTAGGTTACTAGGTCTCACGAGTCATGAGCAGGTTTAGTAGAGTCTCGCGGATCGGTACGGAGACGTGTATATTTATCCTCGAGAGGCTGTAGAACCTTTAGGAAAACTTCCCATTCTTGGAATTCTTATCGTGCGTACTTGATTCAGCTTGAGATATAACTCTTGAAATTCCTTCCACACGTCTGTATGCGCACGTGAGCGCTCAGTATTATATGTGCCTTGATGGTTTGTGATTCCCCGATCGAGGGGCGAGATGCAATCTTCGTGAGTATGTTGGGCCAGTCTGGAGGACTTGAGGCCGGATCCTTGCCTATGGCTTGAGCACCGAGGTGCTGATTGTGTGAGCGAGTGTTTTGAATGTATATGTTCGGTATTGTCCCTATTAGCTGGAATGGCGGTGGGATATCCATGTGATGAGTATGTTAGTAAGGCGAGATGTGTCTATATGACTTGGTAGTGACGAAGAAGTCTGTAGGATAATAGATGAACTATTAACTGATTCGACTCCTATTGTGGATTGATGTGTAGCCCGAGTTATGGGCGCGTGAAGAATATCTTCGTATCTCCTAGTTGGAAAGTAAAGTACAATACGTGTGGCGGTGTGAGTTCAGATTCAGGAAGACTAATGACTGAGTAACGTATATGATGGTGAAAGGTATGCTGAAGTACTAAATTGAGGCGAAACAGGGGTCATCTCCTGCGGAGTGTTCTTGAGTGGTATGGTCCTTACGTGTATGTTAGAAGATCTCATGTGTAATTGAAGGGTATGTGTTGAAATTTAAAAAAATTTGGGTCGCTTAAGAGAGTGGACTCAGTTGATGTGGGATAAATGCGAGGGTTGTAGAGGATTTCAGTACTAGATGATCTGTGTTTTCACAAACTTGTAGATGATTTGAGTTTAATCTCACTATGACATTGTGGCATCATTAGAGTAAAAGTGTTATGAGTTGTTAAGTGTGTCTTGATATATGGCTTCGAGCCAAGTTGGGGAGGTTG
>NW_017674340.1:97475-100497 GCF_001879085.1 Nicotiana attenuata | reverse complement strand
GTTGCCTTACCCAGGCCATGCCCATATTGACCCTTTAGAGATTCAAATCAAAGAAAAGCACGGGTATTGTAATGCGGTTGACGCGGAACCTAGTGGTCAGCCCTGGTATCATGATATCAAGAGATTTCTAAAAACACAGGAATACCCTGAGCAGGCCACCGGAGATCAGAAAAGAACCATTAGACGACATGCGAGTGGTTTCTTTTTAAGTGGTGATGTTTTGTATAAAAGAACCCCGGACCTCAACTTGCTAAGATGTGTTGACGCCGAAGAAGCTGGAAGAATTATGCATGAAGTGCACGCAGGAGTATGTGGACCTCATATGAATGGTTATGTGTTGGCAAAGAAAATTTTGCGAGCCGGGTATTACTGGATAACCATGGAGAAGGACTGTTTCAGTTTTGTTCGGAAATGTCATCAATGCCAGGTGCACGGCGACTTGATTCATGCACCTCCGACAGAACTCCATCCGATGTCAGCACCTTGGCCGTTTGTCGCTTGGGGCATGGATGTCATTGGGCCGATTGAGCCGAAAGCTTCGAATGGGCATAGGTTCATAATGGTAGCAATCGACTATTTCACAAAATGGGTTGAAGCCATCACCTTCAAGTCAGTCACCAAGAAAGCCGTGGTAGACTTTGTGCACTCCAATCTCATTTGCCGCTTTGGCATTCCTGCAATTATTATTACCGACAATGCAGCTAACTTGAACAGTCGCCTGATGGAGGAGGTATGTGAACAATTCAAGATAACGCATAGAAACTCAACTCCCTATCGGCCAAAAGCCAATGGTGCTGTCGAGGCAGCAAATAAGAACATCAAGAAGATTTTGAGAAAGATGATTCAAAGCTCCCGGCAATGGCATGAAAAGTTACCCTTCGCATTACTTGGATATCGCACCACAGTACGTACATCAATTGGAGCAACACCATACTTGTTAGTTTACGGTACTGAAGCAGTCATACCTGCAGAAGTGGAAATTCCTTCACTCCGGATAATCGTTGAGGCGGAGATGGAGGATAGTGAATGGGTTAAAACCCGACTAGAGCAATTGTCATTAATTGATGAAAAACGGATGGCCGCGGTTTGTCACGGACAGCTGTACCAACAAAGAATGGCCCGCGCCTATAGTAGGAAAGTGCGTCCCAGGAATTTTGAAGTGGGACAGCTGGTACTCAGACGCATTCTCCCTCATCATCAGGAAGCAAAAGGGAAGTTTGCCCCTAATTGGAAAGGTCCATACATCATCCGGAAAATATTGCCAAGAGGAGCACTGTATCTGGGAGACATCGAAGGGAATGATCCTGAGACAGCAGTCAACGCAGATGCAGTAAAAAGGTACTACGTCTAATCCTCATTCGGCGATGGCTTTTGTGCAATTGAGATGACGAAGGCTTTCTTTCTCTCTATCCCAAACACTATCGACCCTTCGTAAACCCATTTGAGCCGGTTACCCTTCTTTGGAACCCGGAAGTACGAAAAGAAAAGAAAAAGAAAAAGAAAAAAAAAGAAAAAAAACAAGAAAAAATATATATGAAAAAAAAGAAAAGAAAAAGAAAATATGATGAAAAGAAAAAGAAAAAGAAAACAAAAACAAAAACAACCAAAAAATAAAAGTTGCCTGAACTACGTTTGACTTGATCCCGAAAGGGTACGTAGGCAGCCTTTCTCTGGGGGTTCAGTCACACCAAAACAAAAATCCCAATTTCTCCGAAAATAAAACTGGGGCAGATGATATAATGGTTCGGCCAGGAATCCGCCGAAATGGTTCCAGAGTTGTACTTCCGTCCAGAGTTCTTGTTACCCGAAACCTTGTCCAAGTCCTTCTGATCAATTGGCAAAGGAGTGGAAATTGAAAAGCAATATTGTTGGAAGCTGGTATAGTCCAAATTGAGAGAAATAAAATGAGAGAGTCTTATCGGTGAAAACCTTCGGGCACCATAAGGCGACAAGTGAGTAGAGAAATTGAAAATGAGAGAGTCCGTTGGATGAAAACTCGTAAAGAGAGCTATCGGGCGATGGTGAGAAGAGAAATGAGAGAGGTCGATTAGCGAAAACCCACGAAGGGCGCTGTTGGCCGAAAAGAAGACATCTCGCCACTAAAGGAGTCCTGGCAAGGTTCCCTGGTTTTGAAATACTGATTATGGGTCCACGAGAAGCCAGAAAGTTTGTGCGGGTCGGGCATCCAGTCCAAGAAGCATGTCATGTTCATTTGAAGCCAGCATGCACACCCCAGATAAGTCCTTCTTCTCCCCGAAAGGGATGCTTCTCATTAAACTCCTATGTTTGCCTTTCTGCATACTTCTCTTTGAATTCCTTTCGGTTTAACTCTGATCCCGAAACTAGTACAAAGGAAAAGGTGGCAGGACCGGTTTCACAGGGCTCCGCCTGGTCAGAGTCAAAGAAATACCCAGCCTCAGCGAGTGCGTCAGGCCAATCTCGGCTGACCATAGTGGTTGATGCATTCGAAGCAAGAACATTGGAAAAGAAAGGAAGTCAAAGGCAAAGGTCCCAAAGGCAGAATAAAGTGAAAAGGCTAGAGCCCACACGGGCGAGTCATCATAAAGTCCTAAGGCTGGACCCGGTCGGTTTGAAAAGAGATTCACCCTCAAGGCAAACAAGCAACAAAGTTCTCAACCAAATGGGGCCGGGATCAAGCAATTGAGATGATCAAGGCCACAAAACCAACCACCGTTTCAAACTAACAAATTGCTCTTTGTTGAAAACAGGTTTAATTCAAAGCAACCGTGCAAGAAGCAGGTGCGGTCCAAAAGAAATGAAATGCGCAAGTGCTGAAACAACTTTGCAGCAGGAAAACGACCAAAAAGGAAGTTTCCCCTCCCCAAGTTTTTTCATGTGTTTTGCTAAATAAAAGGAAAACATAAAAGAGGAAAACGAAAGAAGAAGAAAGAAGAAAAGAAATAAAAAACGAAAATCCCAAAAGAAAAACAAATCATGGTAGCATAGGAGCCCTTTTCTTTCCAAATCCCGGAACAAAAACCGAGAATCTCCCGGTACAAAA
>NW_017674340.1:78353-92026 GCF_001879085.1 Nicotiana attenuata | reverse complement strand
TAATAATTTAAGCGACCGTGCTAGAACCACGGGATCCGGGGGTGCCTAACACCTTCCCTCGGGTCAACAGAATTCCTTACACAGAATCTCTGGTTCGCAGACTCCAATTGGGAAGTCGAAATATTCCTCGATCTGGGATGTAAATTAAATCGGTGACTTGGGACACCAAAATCTAAACCTATCCCAAGTGGCGACTCTAAAAATAAATAAATAATCCCATTTCGAATAATGTCACTTTAAATGGAAAACTCCCTTATACGTATATCCTTCGGGGTGGGTGTGTAAAAAGGAGGTGTGACAGCTCTGGCGACTCTGCTGGGAGCGAACCCAGAATTTCGATTCAGGGTTCAAGAATTCGAGCTTAGTACAATTGTTATATTTGGCTTTATCTGATTTTTCTACATGTTCCATGCTATATGTGCTAAATGTTTTACCGCTTTGATATTTGTTGAAATTGTATATATAAACTGTCGCGAATCCCTTTCTCTTTCTGAGTCATCTACATCATGGAGAAGGGTGCACTTCGTGTAGCTTCTCTTCTGTTTAGAGTCTTTTCCAATTTAGAACGAGGTTTGGATAAGTTGCTAAGCCGGCGGAGCTTCTGTATCCCCGGTACGCTGCCTCCCCCTCGGCTCGAGTTGTGCGCTCGGGTAAGCCAGGTCTAGACCAATAAACCTAGGGTTAAACCTAGAAGAACAAAACCTCATGCCGGATCCCTAGTAGGACGCTTGTTTGCATCATGTGCATTTGACTTAGGGGACTCAACACAGGGGTTGGGTCCGTCTAGGACAGGTGACCTGAAATGACTTGACCATCCTGATGCATCTTACGCGCTACTTGCGCATTTATTTGCTCGGCTTTGCATGTTGACCGGCTTGTCCAAATGAGTGAACTATGAAAAATAAGCAGTGTGAGGACTAAGTAAGGGTGACCATTTGTTTTGAAAAAACCCCCAATGCCCAAATAGTACCGAAATGCTGCCGGATTTGTGAAAAATGGAAAAAAGAGAAAAGAGAAAAATATTTGAAAAATAGGAAGAAAATTGTTGTTCAAAAATACACTTTTTTGATTTTGGCAAATCTACCCAAACTACGCCGGTTTGATTCTCACCGGATGTGAGATACGTAGGCAACCCTCATCGGGTCCAACCTCCCTTTTTTGCAAAAATAGCCAAAAAATGTCAAATTTTAATTTTGCGTCATAAATAAGTCGGGTGATGCCATTCTTGTCTAAAATAAGCCGAATGTCCCTAAAAGGACGCCGGAAGGCCGTTTTTGCAAGACTGAGTCATTTGTTTTTAATGGTTTGCGGGCACAGCCTTAAAATCTTCCCCCAGAAGTGCTGAAAGGCCGTATTTGCAAATCCAAGTCCTGTTTTCTAAATAAAGAATTTTTGCACAAATAGCCTTTTTTTTCAAAAAAGAATATCATTAAATCCCCCTAAATAAATGTGCAGGATGAATTCAAGTAACATTTGAAACCTTCTCAGTCCTGAGCGAGATCCCTTTGAAACTCCATATGTGGTGGCATGACTTGGGAAAAGGAAGCAGAGATACTGTGGTCAAAAGTTTGGGCGGTCTCGTAGATTTATTGAAAATCAAACCAAGGAAGGATATCATTGAGGCATTAATACCATTTTGGGACCCGACCCGTAATGTATTCCAGTTTTCAAATTTTGAACTCACACCTACATTAGAAGAGATTGCCGGATACACAGGTCTCAACGGGAACCTCCGAGGAAGATACCCATTGGCCCCACGACCGGTAACCCTCCATAGGTTCTTGGATTTGTTGAACATTAGCCGAGATATTCAAGACCCGCACCTGGTGGAAGGGTGTTGTACATTGCATTTCTTATATCACCGGTATGGTAACCCCAAAGGTTTCGAGGAACCCAACACAGGATTAACACATGCTGGAAATAAAGACAAATGGGAAGCTCGACGGGGATTAGCCTTTATGGTAGCCTTTTTGGGAGTGGTAATCTGTCCCAGAAAAGATGGTCACATAGACCTTGGCCTAGTAGGGATGCTAGATGTTGCCATGAAAAAACCTACTAGTACAGTGGCTCCTCTGATTGTAGCAGAAATGTACCGAGCTCTGACCAAATGTCGGGAAGGGGAGAAATTCTTTCAAGGTTGCAATTTGCTCTTGCAATTGTGGATACAGGAACACCTCTGTCACCGCACAGGCTATATGAACTACGGTTTAACCGGGTTGAGTTGTATTGCAGAATTCGAGACCCGGGTGACAGGTATTGAGTTCCCTAAGGGTACTGAGGCCTGGTCGTCATGTTTAAGATCCCTCACTGCAGATAAAGTTGAATGGGCTTATGGATGGCTTCCTGCTACTGAAGCTGTATACACATCAGCAGAGGTCTCTTATATTCTTTTGATGGGTATTCGAAGCATTCAGCCCTATGCTCCTTACCGAGTTTTGCGACAATTTGGAAGATTCCAGACGGTGCACAATGATGAAGACCTGAGTGGGCAAGTCATCGAGTTAGGCCCGAAAGCTGCATTCCCTGAAGGCAGAATCCGAAAGATATGGAATGAGTGCAGGTACCTTGAGCCTAAGACTATAGTACAGGACCGAGCCAGAGGTGAGGTTGATCCCAAATACTTGGTCTGGTTTGGTAAAAGATTTCAAATTCCTGAGAGACCTGCCAAAAGACCACATGTACAACAATTTACTAACGAAGCCCAGGTGCAATGGGATTGGTTGGCCAAGGAAAAGGAGTACAGGGCCCGAATAGGAGCATTGGAAAAACAGGTTCAGGAGCTTCGGTTTGAAAACAGCCTGCAAGCCGCAGCTGATGAAGGTGATAAAAAGAAGTTGGCCCAGGAGAATGAAGCTCTCAAGGCCCAAATTCAACAAATGAAAATAGATGCCAGGAATCGAGAAAGAAGTCTATCCGACGAGAGATTGATAAAAGGGTTAAAGAAGCAAGTCCTGGACTGTCAGGAAGAATTGGGAAAATCTGAGGGAAACATGGCAAGACTTCGGGCACAATGGGCAAAGAAGACTGAGGAAAGAGCCCAGTTTGTACAACAAATGAAGAGAAATTATGAGGGAACCATTGCTAACATGAAGAGAAAAATGAATACTCTTGAAGAAAAGGCAGCTCGCCGGGACAAAGAATTTCAGGCCGAGAGGGAACAATGCTATGGGTTAATCGCTGAGATGGAAAAGGAAATAAAATTGTTACAAGACCTTCACTTCCAGGATTCTCAGGTGCTAGAGGCTCGCACCCAACAGATAAGTCGGCTACTCCAAGAGAAGGGCCAAATCAGGGAAAGAATCAGAAACATCGCCAACTATATTGTCATGAAGTGTCAGGCCGGTGAGCGGATGGGTCGTACCACGTTCTTTGCCTCCGTGATGATATTTGTTCGCCAGGTCATGAACGATCTGGATCAGTTGCAAAAGGGTCTTGCACGCAGGCCCGCGACGATGCCGAGTGATGCCCCGCGGGCCCCAGGATTTGAAGCTTTGATGTATTCTTAAATAATCGAGTCTGTAGTTTTTGAGTCTGGTTTTTGTACTTTCCTTTTCCGAGAAAAGAAAAACAAATAGTCTAGTAGCTTTGTAACCGCAGTTGTTATTAATGAAAATTTGAAAATTCCCAAAAACTGTTTCTTTATTTCTTGCACTTATGTTTGCATTTATTTGCAAGAACTACGCTTGGTCTGATTCATGCGGGGTCATGATACGTAGGCAATCTCCATAGGATTCGACCGTAACCCTAAGAAAAAAAAAAAAAAGGAGGAAAATACAAAGGAAGGAAATAAAAGAAAAACAAGAGAGAAAGAAACGCAAAAAGAGAAAATAAGGAATCGAGAGAAAGACCATGGCAAAGAAAACGGAAAAGCAGAAAATGAAAACAGAGGGAAAAGAAAAATGAGAGAAAAACAAAAAAGAAAGAAAAGAAACAAGAGAAAAGCCGGGATGACGCATGCAACCGAAGCAAACATGTAGATATTCGGTTACCTATCTGTTATTTATTTCAAAACTAACCGTTGTTGCTGTCCATTTCCAGCTGAGCTTTTTAGAAACAGTGGTTGGTTTGTGGTAAGCTGGCCTCACATCGCTATTTCACCAGATCCAAAGGAAATACAGAGATGTGATCTAAAATGACTCTGCCTGCAATCCCCATACCCGAAGACAGCCCCATCTCGGGGGTCCCGGCCTCGGAATCTTTTACAGCTGAAGAAAATCGGATCTTGCGCCTGCGACTCATGTGGGATGCTTGGAACAACGGAAAGGAACCTAAAGCACCATTCCTGGATTCCCAAAGTTATTCCCTAGATCTGGAGGTGCTACTACTGTCCCTATTAGCCACCCTCACACTCCTTTGGGACAACCTACCATAACCGCTCACTTCCTAGGAACACCTTCTGAGGTCCGCCCCCAGGTGTTCCCAGCAGGACCAGCTCCCAACATCTTCACGACTCCACCATGCCCCGCAACAACACAACCATCACTACCAAAGCATGCCGCTGACCCCTCAGCCTTCACCTTCCAAAACCCTGTCTTTCCGGCGGATCCTCCTCAATATACCAATATAACTACTGTCAGCACCACCATACGAGCTTGCACCAGGGCAGGACAAAACCCCCAAAGCCCCAGAGCAGGATGAGATGGCGAAGGCTTGAGCGGGCAAAAGAGTGTCTCCTATACAGACCTATGTATGTTCCCGCATGTACACTTGCCGTCAGGATTCAAAACACCAAAATTTGAGAAGTATGACGGACACGGTGACCCCATTGCTCACCTGAAGAAGTATTGCAATCAGTTACGGGGAGCCGGTGGCAAAGGAGAGTTGTTGATGGCATATTTTGGAGAAAGCTTGATTGGCATCGCTTCAGAATGGTATATGGACCAAGATGTCTCGCGTTGGCATATTTGGGATGATCTGGCCCGAGACTTTGTTCGACAATTTCAGTACAACATAGACATCGCTCCAGACAGGAACTCTTTGGCAAATCTTAAGAAAAAGCCTTCAGAAAGTTTCCGTGAATATGCAATTAAGTGGCGCGAACAGGCGTCAAGAGTGAAGCCTCCGATGGATGAGGTAGAGATGGTCACTGTTTTCCTTCAAGCCCAGGAAGCAGACTATTTTCAGAATATGATGTCCGCCATGGGCAAGCCCTTCGCAGAGGCAATAAAAATCGGAGAGATGGTAGAGAATGGGCTAAAACGGGTAGAATCTTGAGCTAGTCAGCCATAAGAGCAACCTCCCAAGCCATCCAAGGCGGGTCTGGAGGAATGGCCAAAGGCAAAAAGAAAGAAGAAACAGTGATGGCAGCATCGGGAGGAAGAAGATACCGGGCTCCTAGACCGGTATTCTCTGAAAGAACCCCTCAACACTACTATCCTCATACTGATATGGCTTATGCTCCTACACCTTATGCGGTCATGAATGCTCAACCCTTCGGCCGACCGCAACCACAAGCTAACCGAAATCCACCTCCATTCCAAAGAAATCAACCTCACCAGAACCAATATAATCCCCGACCACCGCAAAATAACTTCCGCCCTCGGGAACTACCCAGACGACCAAATTTTACGCCGATTGGTGAACCTTACTCCAGTTTGTTCCCGAAGCTCATCCAGATGAATCTGCTGCAGCCTATTCCCCAAAACAGGCAGAACCCAGAATCTCCAGCTTATCAACGAGGGGTCCATTGTGCCTACCATTCAGGAGCTGAAGGCCATAGTACTGATAACTGCTGGACATTGAAGAAAGCTGTAGAAGATTTGATTGAACAAGGGAAAATAGTGTTGAGGGATGAAGAAGTCCCGAACGTGACTAATAACCCATTGCCCACTCACAACAACGGGCCGGTAATCGGGATGATCTGTGAAGACAGAGAATTTGATCCCGCATTAAAAGCTATAATTGCCATTGCCGACGCCGAAAAGAAACCCAGGGTACTCCCGAAGCAAGGGAAAGGGGAGAAGAAGAATAAAAGTGTCAAAACTGAGCCCGAGAAGAAACCTGAGACAAAAGTAGAGACGGAACCTCCTAAGAACGGAATTCTCTATGTTCCGCGAGGACGCCAAGAAAAACCATTAGTTGTCAGTGCTCCAAGGAAGGTTGAAGTAAAAGGGGAAACGCCAATATACGTACCGAAAGGAGCCTATGTGGTACGGGGGACAATTAAACCGCCTCGGCTGAATGAGCCAGTGGTTATTGGACGCGTACCACAGAGGCCAATGACAGACCCCTCTGCAGTGCCATGGAACTATCAGCAAACAGTGGTCACATACAAGGGCAAAGAAATTTCGGGGGAACTTCCAGGGAAACCTCTGTTGAGAAATATTCGAATGTACAGGAGGTAAACAATGCCGCTCGAAAGCGTTTTCCATCCAAGAAGCCAGTGAGTGCTGAGGAAGCAGAAGCCTTCTTCCAGAAACTGAAGATGCCTAATTATGAAATAGTGGATCAATTAAGGAAATATCCTGAACAGGTGTCCCTGCTATCATTGGTGACGAAATCCTCCGAACATCAGAAGATCTTGATGAAAACTTTGAATGAGGCGTACGTGCCAATTGAAACTTCAGTCGAGCGGCTCGAAGGATGGCAGAAAGGTTCTTCGCCATCAATCAACTCTCTTTTAGTAAAAATGACTTGCCTCCGGAAGGGCGGCTCACAACAAAGCCTTGCATCTGACTGTCAAGTGTGAAGGTTATTATGTCAAGCGAGTCATGGTGGATGGAGGATCGGGGGTTGACATCTGCCCGCTCTCCACATTGCAAAGGATGGAAATCGGTACGGGAAGGATTCGTCCGAATAATGTTTGTGTGAGAGCTTTTGATGGTATTAAGAGAGATACCATCGGTGAAATTGATTTGATATTGACCATAGGTCCGGTAGAGTTCGAGGTAACCTTCTAGGTGTTGGACATGGATACATCTTATAATTTTCTTCTAGGAAGGCCCTGGATCCATGCTGCAGGAGTTGTGCCCTCTACCCTCCACCAAATGGTAAAATTCGAGTATGAAGACCAGGAAATCGTGGTCCACGGAGAAGATGAGAAGTCCATTTATCGTGACCCATCTATCCCATGTTTGGAGGCAAGGGAAGGAAGTGAGCATATTGTTTATCAAGCCTTTGAAATTGTGGTAGCAGATCAGCAAGAGGAGGGAAATCCTTGTCCTCAGCCTTTCCTATCTAATGCTTCAATCATGGTGGCCAGAGAAATTATTAGACACAGTTTCAAGCCAGGAAAAGGGTTGGGAAAAGCTTTGCAAGGAATATCTGAGCCGGTAACTCTACCCACAGCAGAAAAGTTTTTCGGGATAGGCTTCCACCCAACTCCAGATGATGAGAAATGGGCCGAGGAAAGAAAGAAAGAAGGATGGGTTCTGCCACAACCATTGCCACATCTCTATGATACTTTTGTCAAGGCCAAGTATGGCAAAGAAGAGGAAGATGAGGTGTTCACAGCTGAGGAAATCGAAGATATATGTGGAGCTATGAGACAAATACTTTATCAAACCAACATGGTTCAGCCAGGGGAAGGGACTAGCACCGCTGAGGTGTTCTATATGGGACCAGATGCTAAACTCCAAAACTGGAAGGCTACGCCATTCCCGATCAGGCGGTAGTCCCGTTATAATAACGCGACTTTAAATAACATGACATGCTTGCGGACTTCATGCCCAGACTCAAACACGCTGTCTAATTGTGAAATAATGAATCAAGAACCGGAATATGATGAAGAAGAGGCTTTTAGGGAAATAAATTGAGAATCGGAACAATTTGAGAACAAACCTAAGCCAAATCTGAATGACACTGAACCGGTTAATTTAGGAACTGCCGAAGAAATAAGGGAAACCAAAATAAGCATTCACACAGATGAGCAAACTCGAGTGCAATAATCCAACTCCTGTTCGAATTTAAAGATGTGTTTGCTTGGTCGTATGACGACATGCCAGGACTGAGTATGGACTTAGTGGTGCACAAATTGCCAACTTACCCCGATTGTCCTCCAGTACAGCAAAACCAAAGGAAGTTTAAAACTGATATGAGTGATAAGATCAAAGAAGAAATCACGAAACAGTTGAAGGCGGGGGTAATCAGAGTGGTCCGATATACTACATGGTTAGCCAATGTGGTTCCAGTGCCAAAGAAAGACGGGAAAACCCGGGTGTGTGTGGATTACCGAGATTTGAATAGGGCAAGTCCCAAGGACAACTTCCCGTTACCTAACATTCACATCCTTGTTGATAACTGCGCCAAACATGAAATACAGTCCTTCGTGGATTGCTACGCAGGATATCATCAGGTGTTGATGGATGAAGAAGATGCTGAGAAGACAGCTTTCACTACACCCTGGGGTACCTACTGTTATCGGGTCATGCCATTTGGGCTGAGGAATGCTGGGGAAACTTATATGAGAGCCATGACCACCATTTTCCACGATATGATGCATCAAGAAATAGAGGTGTATGTGGATGATGTAATCATTAAGTCCCGAACTCAGAGTGACCACATGCGAGATTTGAGAAAGTTCTTCGAACGGTTGCGCAAGTATGATCTGAAGTTGAATCCAGCTAAATGTGCCTTCGGAGTCCCATCAGGCAAGCTCCTGGGTTTCATAGTCAGCAGGAGAGGTATTGAGTTAGATCCAACAAAGATAAAGGCCATTCGAGATTTACCTCCTCCAAGAACTAAGAAGGATGTGATGAGCTTATTGGGCAGATTAAACTATATCAGTCGATTCATCGCTCAACTGACTACCACCTGTGAGCCCCATATTCAAACTGTTGAAGAAAGATGCGGCAATCAAATGGACATCCGAATGTCAAGAGGCCTTAGACAAAATCAAGGAATATTTGTCAAATCCTCAAGTATTGGTCCCACCGGAGCATGGGCGACCTCTCTTCTTGTATCTGACAGTGTTGGAAAATTCTTTTGGCCGTGTTCTTGGACAGCATGATGTAACTGGCAGGAAAGAGCAGGCAATTTATTATTTGAGCAAGAAGTTCACCAGCTACGAGGCCAAATACACTTTGTTGGAAAGAACATGCTACGCTCTGACATGGGTCGCTCAAAAGTTGAGACACTATCTTTAAGCCCACACCACCTATCTAATAACCAGGTTGGATCCTTTGAGGTACATATTCCAGAAACCGATGCCCACTGGGAGGCTGGCAAAATGGCAAATCTTGCTCACTGAATTTGACATAGTCTATGTTACTCGCACGGCAATGAAGGCCCAGGCGTTGGCAGATCATTTGGCTGAAAACCCGGTTGACGAGGAATACCAACCATTAAGCACCTATTTCCCGGATGAGGAGGTAAATTCAGTAGAAGCCATTTCTGAGGACACTCGTGCTTAGAAAATGTTCTTTGATGGAGCAGTAAATGCAAGAGGTGTAGGCATTGGGACAATCTTGATATCACCCAATGGTCAGCACTACCCAGCTACAGCTAAGCTCCGATTCTTTTGCACAAACAATACGGCCGAGTACGAAGCCTGTATCATGGGCATGAATATGGCAATTGACCAAGATGTTGAAGATTTATTAATCATGGGGGACTCTGATTTGATTATCCGGCAAGCCCAGGGGGAGTGGGAGACTCGAGATGTTAAGCTCATTCCCTATCGACAGCATGTGGAAGATCTCACCAAACGCTTCAAGTCGATAGAGTTCAGGTATATCCCTCGGTGTCACAATGAACTAGTCGATGCACTCGCCACTCTAGCTTCAATGCTGCCTTACCCAGGCAATGCCCATATTGACCCTCTGGAGGTTCAAATCAAAGAAAAGCACGGGTATTGTAATGCGGTTGAGGCGGAACCCAGCATTCAGCCCTGGTATCATGATATCAAGAGATTTCTGAAAACACAAGAATACCCCGAGCAAGCCACTGGAGATCAGAAAAGAACCATTAGACGGCATGCGAGCGGTTTCTTCTTAAGCGGTGATGTTTTGTATAAAAAGACCCCGGACCTCAACCTGCTAAGATGTGTTGATGCTGAAGAAGCTGGAAGAATTATGCATGAAGTGCACGCAGGAGTATGCGGACCTCATATGAATGGTTATGTGCTGGCAAAGAAAATTCTGCGAGCCGGGTATTACTGGATAACTATGGAAAAGGACTGTTTCAGCTTTGTTCGAAAATGCCATCAATGTCAGGTGCACGGTGATTTGATTCATGCACGTCCAACAGAACTCCATCCGATGTCAGCACCTTGGCCATTTGTTGCTTGGGGTATGGATGTCATTGGGCCGATCGAGCCGAAAGCTTCGAATGGGCATAGATTCATATTGGTGGCAATTGACTATTTCACAAAATGGGTTGAGGCCATCACTCTTAAATCGGTCACCAAGAAAGCTGTGGTAGACTTTGTGCACTCCAATCTCATTTGCCGCTTTGGCATTCCTGCAACTATCATTACCGATAATGCTGCAAACTTGAACAGTCGTCTGATGGGAGAGGTATGTGAACAATTCAAGATAACGCATAGAAACTCTACTCCTTATCGGCCAAAAGCCAACGGTGCCGTCGAAGCAGCAAATAAGAACATCAAGAAGATTTTGAGAAAGATGATTCAAAGCTCCAGGCAATGGCATGAAAAGCTACGTTTCGCATTACTCGGGTATCGTACCACCGTACGTACATCAATTGGAGCGACAACGTACTTGTTGGTTTACGATACTGAAGCAGTCATACCTGCAGAAGTGGAAATTCCTTCACTTCGGATAATCGTTGAGGCGGAGATTGAGGACAGTGAGTGGGTTAAGACCCGACTAGAGCAATTGTCATTAATTGATGAAAAATGGATGGCCGCAGTTTGTCACGGGCAGTTATACCAACAAAGAATGGCCCGCACCTACAACAAGAAAGTGCGTCCCAGGAATTTTGAAGTGGGATAGCTGGTACTCAGACGCATTCTCCCTCATCACCAGGAAGCAAAAGGGAAGTTTGCCCCTAATTGGAAAGGTCCATACATAATCCGAAAGATATTGCCAAGAGGAGCACTGTATCTGGGAGACATCGAAGGAAATGACCCTGAAATAGCAGTCAATGCAGATGCAGTGAAAAGGTACTATGTTTAGGTCTCTTGGTGATGGCTTTTGTGTAATTGAGATGACGAAGGCTTTCCTTTCTCGCTATCCAAACATTATCAACCCTTCGTAAACCCATTTGAGCCGGTTACCCTTCTTTGGCTACCCTCCTTGGAACCCGAAAGTATTATCGGAAAAAAAAAAGAGAAAAGAAAAAAAAAGAGACAAAAAAAAAAAGAAAAGGAAAAGAAAATATGATGGAAAAAGAGAAAAAGGAAAAAAAAGAAAAAAAAAGAAAAGAAAAAGAAAATACGATATGATGAAAAAAAAAACAAAAAAAAATTATTTTCCTGAACTACGTTTGACTTGATTCCGAAAGGATACGTAGGCAGCCTCTCGCTGAGGTTCAGTCACACCAAAACAAAATCCCAATTTCCCCAAAAGATGAAACTGGGGCAGATGATATAATGGTTCGGCCATGAATCCGCCGAAATGGTTCCAAAGTTGTAGTTCCGCCCAAAATCCTTTTTACCCCAAAACCTTGTCCAAGTCCTTTCGATCAATTGACAAAGGCATGGAAGTGGCAAACGTCATTGTTGGAATCTGATACAATTCAAATTGAGAGAAATAAAATGAGAGAATCTTATCGGTGAAAACCTTCGGGCACCATAAGACGATGGTAAGTAGAGAAACTGAAAATGAGAGAGTCCGCTTAGTGAAAACTCGCAAAGAGCACTATCGGGCGACGGTGAGAAGAGAAATGAGAGAGGTCGATTGGCGAAAACCCGCAAAGGGCGCTGTCGGCCGAAAAGAAGACATCTCACCACTAAAAGAGTCCTGTCAAGGTTCCCTGGTTTTGAAATAAGGATCAATGGGTTCACGAGAAATTGGAAAGTTTGTGTGGGTCGGGTGTCCAGTCCAAGAAGCATGTCATGTCATTTGAAGCCAGCATGCACCCCAGATAAGTCCTTCTTTTCCCCCGAAAGGGATGCTTCTCTTTAAAATTATATGCTTGCCTTTTGCATACTGTTCTTTGAATCCCTTTCGGTTTAACTCTGATTCCGTAACTATTACAAAGAAAAGGTGGCAGGACCGGTTTCACAGGGCTCCGCCTGGTCAGAGTCGAAGAAAATACCCAGCCTCAGCGAATGCGTCAGGCCAATCCCGACTGACCATAGTGGTTGATGTGTTCGAAGCAAAGACATTGGGAAAAGAAAGAAAATCAAAGGTAAGGGCAGAATAAAGTGAAAAGGCCAGAGCCCACACGGGCGAGTCATAATGAAGTCCTGAACCCGGTCGGCTTGAAAAGAGATTCATCCTCAAAGCAGCAAAGTTCTCAACAGAAATGGGGCCGGGATCAAGCAATTGAGATGATCAAGGCCACAAAACCAACCACCGTTTCAAACTAACAAGTTGTTCTTTGTTGAAAACAGGTCTAATTCAAAGCAACCATACAAAAAGCAGGTGCAATCCAAAAGGAAGTGAAATGCGCAAGCGCTGAAACAGTTTTGCAGCAGGAAAACGACCAAAAAGAAAGTTTCACCCCAAATTCTTTCATGCGTTTTGCTAAATAAAAAGGAAAACATATAAAGAGGAAAAAAAAAAGAAAAAAAAAGAAAGGAAATAAAAATGAAAATCCCAAAAGAAAAACAAATCATGGTAGCCTAGGATCCCATTCCTTAAATCTCCCGGCCAAAAAACCGAGGATCTCCCGGCCAAAAAACCGAGGAGCCTTTTTCTTTCCAAATCCTGGCCAAAAACCGAGGATCTCCTGGCCAAAAAACTGAGGATCTCCCGGCCAAAAAACCGAGGAGCCTTTTCTTTCCAAATCCCGGCCAAAAATCGAGGAGCCTTTTTCTTTCCAAATCCCGGCCAAAAAACCGAAGATCTCCCGGCCGAAAACCGAGGAGCCTTTTCTTTCCAAATCCCAGTCAAAAAACCGAGGATCTCCCGGCCAAAATCGAGGAGCCTTTTTCTTTCCAAATCCCGGCCAAAAAATCGAGGATCTCCCGGCCAAAAAACCGAGGAGCNNNNGATTCACCCTCAAGGCAAACGAGCAGCAAAGTTCTCAACGGAAATGGGGTCGGGATCAAGCAATTGAGATGATCAAGGCCACAAAACCAACCACCGTTTCAAACTAACAAATTGTTCTTTGTTGAAAGCAGGTCTAATTCAAAGCAACCGTGCAAGAAGCAGGTGCAATCCAAAAGGAAACGAAATGCGCAAGCACTGAAACAACTTTGCAGCAGGAAAACGACCAAAAGGAAGTTCTACCCCCTACCCCCCCCCCTCCCCCAATTCTTTCATGCATTTTGCTAAATAAAAGGAAAAAAGAGAAAGAAGGAAAGAAATAAAAATGAAAATCCCAAAAGAAAAACAAATCATGGTAGCATAGGATCCCATTCCTTAAATCTCCCGGCCAAAAAACCGAGGATCTCCCGGCCAAAAAACCGAGGAGCCTTTTCTTTCCAAATCCCGGCCAAAAAACCGAGGATCTCCTGGCCAAAAAACCGAGAATCCTTTTCTTTCCAAATCCCAGCCAAAAAACCGACGATTTCCCGGCCAAAAAAACCGAGAAGCTTTTTCTTTCCAAATCCCGGCCAAAAAACCGAGGATCTTCCGGCAAAAAAAACCGAGGAGCTTTTTCTT